>NC_055694.1:938979-1181314 GCF_017639745.1 Melanotaenia boesemani | reverse complement strand
ATGACTTCATCCAACACAGAAATGACTTCATCCAACACAGAAATGACTTCATCCAACACAGAAATGACTTCATCCAACACAGAAATGACTTCATCCAACACAGAAATGACTTCATCCAACACAGAAATGACTTCATCCAACACAGAAATGACTTCATCCAACACAGAAATGACTTCATCCAACACAGAAATGACTTCATCCAACACAGAAATGACTTCATCCAACACAGAAATGACTTCATCCAACACAGAAATGACTTCATCCAACACAGAAATGACTTCATCCAACACAGAAATGACTTCATCCAACACAGAAATGACTTCATCCAACACAGAAATGACTTCATCCAACACAGAAATGACTTCATCCAACACAGAAATGACTTCATCCAACACAGAAATGACTTCATCCAACACAGAAATGACTTCATCCAACACAGAAATGACTTCATCCAACACAGAAATGACTTCATCCAACACAGAAATGACTTCATCCAACACAGAAATGACTTCATCCAACAAAGAAATGACTTCATCCAACACAGAAATGACTTCATCCAACACAGAAATGACTTCATCCAACACAGAAATGACTTCATCCAACAAAGAAATGACTTCATCCAACACAGAAATGACTTCATCCAACACAGAAATGACTTCATCCAACAAAGAAATGACTTCATCCAACACAGAAATGACTTCATCCAACACAGAAATGACTTCATCCAACACAGAAATGACTTCATCCAACACAGAAATGACTTCATCCAACACAGAAATGACTTCATCCAACACAGAAATGACTTCATCCAACACAGAAATGACTTCATCCAACACAGAAATGACTTCATCCAACACAGAAATGACTTCATCCAACACAGAAATGACTTCATCCAACACAGAAATGACTTCATCCAACACAGAAATGACTTCATCCAACACAGAAATGACTTCATCCAACAAGAAATGACTTCATCCAACACAGAAATGACTTCATCCAACACAGAAATGACTTCATCCAACACAGAAATGACTTCATCCAACAGAAAGAGCTTCATCCGACAGAAACGGCTTCATCCAACACAGAAATGAGGCTTTCAGATGAAACACACACCCTCATCCTCACCTGAGCTATAGTGGAGAGAATACAGCACTGACCATCTTCATCCTCATCCTCTCTTCCGTCTCCAGGATTAAGTCTCGTCGTCATCTGACCAAAATCTGAAAGAAACTTCGGTTAAGAAACATTTTCACAGCATGGAGAGTAGAAATGGGGAGATCTATCTCTGACAGTGACCTGCTTCTAGTTTTCTGCTTGTTTTAGCTGAAAGGTGCAACAACACAACCAGCTGAAGCTTTTCTGCCAGGTTCTTACTGCAGCGAGTTCTGTCTCCTTCTCTTATCTGACCCAAATCAGCTGGATTTCTGGTGGAGGTTCTTGCAGAGGTTCTGGTGGGAGATCTGGTGGAGGTGCTGGTGTAATTCTGGTATGAAAACATCTCTGTCTCCACAGATGTTCATCCAGACAGCGACTCTGACCGTCTCCATGTCCCTCAGTGCTTCCGTCTCACTCGGCATGCTCTACATGCCCAAAGTTTACGTCATCATCTTTCACCCAGAGCAGAACGTCCAGAAGAGGAAGAGGAGCTTCAAGGTTTGACCTGTCGGGTCTGTTTACCTGCTGTTGTTTGGACCCACCTGGCTTTGCTGACTAAAGTTGTCTTGTTGTGTTGCAGGCTGTTGTCCAGGCGGCCAAATCCTTAACAGACAAACAAAATGGAGAAATGAAGATCGAACCAGACAGAAGTCAATGAGCTTACGGTAACAGATCAGCCAATCAAAACCAAAGCGCCTCATTGTTCAAATGATCACCTGACCAAGAACCATGATGTCACCCTGACACATCTGGTGTCACTCACCATCTATCCACCCCCTGCCCACCCGTCCATCCATCCACCCACCTGTCCATCCATCCATCCATCCATCCATCCATCCATCCATCCATCCATCCATCCATCCGGTACGAGTTGTTAACCTTCAGGGTTCTGCTGGGCAAAACAGAATCTGAAGAATTTAAATTTTTTTCTTTTATTTTTCAGGTAGCTGCTAACCAATCCCTGCGCAGAGCCTAATGACATCATCATCACTAAGATCACATGGTTTAACAAATGATCACCACACATGTACGAAGTGACGTCCTTCCGCATCCACACAGGGCATCCTCATTAAAGACGGTTGCCATGAAAACCGTAGACATATAAAGAGTAGACACCAATCGCATTGACTGTCTGACAAGCCACGTGGCCGCCATCTTGGATCGGACATCAGCTCCATTCACCCACCTGTTTAAAAAGAATAAAAATGACCAGAACTCATTGGGTCCGGTTTTTCTTTGGTGCAGAAGTCAGACATTTTTCTCTGATACAGGACGTTTATTTATGAAAACACTTATTTTCCTAGTTTGCAGGCAGATAGAAGCTTAACAGTAATAAAAAATTACATGTAAATCATGTCCAGGTCAACTTTTCTAATCTAACCTATCTTATATAATCTTTCATGAAAAGGATGTGAAGTAAAATCTCTGGAAGAGGATGGTGGTGCACCGCTTATTTCTTGTTCTCCTGCTCTACAAGTAAAGAGAGGCCAGTTTAGTAACTAGTTTTGTACAGGGAGCAACTCTGGTTCTGTGCTGGGAATAACTGGTTCTGGTTCTGGACTGGGGATAACTCTGGTTCTGGTTCTGTGCTGGGGATAACTGGTTCTGGTTCTGGACTGGGGATAACTCTGGTTCTGGTTCTGTGCTGGGGATAACTGGTTCTGGTTCTGGACTGGGGATAACTCTGGTTCTGGTTCTGTGCTGGGGATAACTGGTTCTGGTTCTGTGCCGGGGATAACTCTGGTTCTGGTTCTGTGCTGGGAATAACTCTGGTTCTGGTTCTGTACTGGGGATAATTGTGCTTTTGGTTCTGTGCTGGGAATAACTCTGGTTCTGGTTCTGGACTTGGAATAACTGTGGTTCTGGTTCTGTACTGGGGATAACTGCAGTTCTGGTTCTGTGCTGGGGATAACTGCGGTTCAAGTTATGTAATGGTGTTAACCCTGGTTCTGGTTCTTTAATGGGGATAACCCTGGTTCTGGTTCTTTAATGGTGTTAACCCTGGTTCTAGTTATGTAATGGTGTTAACCCTGGTTCTGGTTCTTTAATGGGGATAACTGGTTTTGTGCTAGGGATCACTCTGAGGGCATTTCAACCAAAGACAAACTGGTTCGGTGTCGCAGTTGGTGTTAGAACCAGTGCGTAGCTGGAGCATCCAGCGAACCTGCTCGGTTTTCCACCAGACAAAGCCAAGTCGGGTTAGCCCAGTTTCACGTTGTCTTCCATATTTCCGCAACCAGGTATGCCCGCCTACAGAGGAACAAAGGAGAGTCTCATGGATTGTAAACATGGAGGAGTTCGTTTTCTCCCTATAAATTATACTCTTGGCCTTGCAAACTTTTCTCCATCTTCACCGTTCAAGGATTCATCTGGTCATGGCTGTTGGGCAATGTGTAATAGCCCAGCACAGAGAATGGCAACACCGTTTTATTCAGTATAATGTCCTAGCCGTTGTTAGCTACAACACGTAGCTTAACTTAGCATTGAATTTATGTATATAGATTGCTATACAAACATACAGTAATCATTGAGACATTGAGGCGGCATGGCTCAGTGGGTAGAGCTGTCGTCTTGTAGCCTGAGGGTTGCCAGTTCGATTCTCAGCCTGTCGAGCTCATGTCAAGGTGTCCCTGAGCAAGACACTGAACCCCAATTTGCTCCTGATGGGTCGTGGTGAGCGCCTTGCATGGCATCTTCTGCCACCAGTGTGTGAATGTGTGTGTGAATGGGTGAATGTATGATGTAAAGCACTTTGGGTATCATTCCAGGTACAGAAAAGTGCTGTATAAATACAGACCATTTACCATTTATTTACTTGTTCTTAGATGTTATTAAGACGAACTGGGATACGGAGGTCTCCTGTTATCTGGGCACATCATCGGTCAAGATATTGGTGGGACTCCATTGTTCTGGATTTTACTTCTCTGATCAGACCAAACCCTTGCTTTCTACAAATGACACGATTGTGTGTCCTGGTCCAAAAGCGGGTAGCAGTTGCCCTCTGCAAGCTGTCTACCGGTGGTCAATACAGGACCATCAGCCATCTTTTCGGTGTAGGTCTGAGCACAGTGTTCAACTGTGTCCAGGATTTCTGCAATGCTGTCATTAGATTGCTTCTTCCTGTACATCTCCGGACTCCTGATCCCGCAAGGTTACTGGAGATGGCCACATATTTTAAAAACTGCTGGAGAGCCCCCCAGTGTGTGGGTGCTATAGATTGCAGCCATATTCCAATCACTGCACCAGAAAATTATCCTGGGTACTACTACAGCCACAAATGATGGCATTCAATTGTTGTGCAAGCAGTGGTGGATGAAAAAGGACTCTCGTGGGATGTATGTGTTGGCTTTCCAGGGAGTGTGTATGATGCTAGAATCCTGCGTCAGTCTGATCTGTGGGGACTTCTCAGCACTGGACAGTTACTAGAACAAAATAAGGTCTCAATTTCTGGCTGTGAAGTTGGACATAACCTGATTGGTGATCCTGGTTACCACAGTTGCAGCTACGGACGACAGCGACAACAGAGCATGTGATAAATGGACCAGCAAGGAGGTCAAAGCTCTTCTGACCGTCTAGGCCACAGACGATATTCAGAAAGGTTTTAAAGGTTCGCGGCGGAACATAAAATATTTGTGACGATCAGTTCTCAGTTAGAGAACGCAGATTTATCAAAACGCGAAGCAGTGCACGTAGAAAACTCACACAAGACTACAAATAAATAAATTAAGACCACGACAACCGAAGTGGGATGAACCGAAAAACCAGTAAATTCAACACCTTGGACCACCGACCTGCCTACTCAGGCAACGCCACAGCAACGGACTCCTGGGCGGGGCTTCGGGAGGCGGGGCTTCGGGAGGCACTCATCCGTAGTAAAAACACACTCAAAGGAGTTTGAAGGTTAGTAAACAGGACAAGAAACATTAAAGCTTCTGTATAGACCTAAGAGTTGTTCTCAGATACCACCCAGATAACTGAGCTGATCTACTTCTCATGTTTCCATCTTTTTTGTAAATAATCTGCTTCTGATCCATGTTTACTTCATCAGAGACGGAGCTGAACAGCATCCTGGATGTTCCTGCTGCCTCCAGCAGCTGCATCCATCAGATTTTATTATAGTATATTTGCTGTGTGTTAAGGATCTGTGTCCACCCTCCCCGTTTTCTCCATGAAATAGAAAAAGGGCTGTCGGAAAGTCTATTATGTTCCTAGCTATTTTATTGTGAAGCTTGCATGTTAGTGGCGTTACTTTCTTTTTCCGGTGTGTATCCGCACTGAGACTGAGACCGCACGTTACTAGACGGTCACCCGCCGTGTGCGTACATGAATAAGAAGTAAGGTTTAATGAATATTATTATGCTAATAATGTGTGTAGGCATTGTATAAGCGAACTGTTTACTTAATTTGTCGTTTATTTAGTTTGTGTGCCTAGTTGCATTGTATTCGATCCCTTCGTTACAAAGCAACGTAGTGTAATTTGCTACCGCAGTTCATGCGTCCTCCACGAGCTGAATGCATGTGGTGCAATTGTGGGCTGCGCCCACTAGATGGAGCCAGAGACCGCTAAATTGGTCTAATCCTGCCAACTTGTGTTATTGATCCTTTGTCTGACTGGATATGGTTAATTCATGGTTCAGCTGGTATATTGGGGTTAAGTTACAATATTACCAGTAAATATGTATAGTATTTATTTATGCTATGCAAGTTCGTACAATTAAACAGTAATATTAATCTTATTTGTACTTTGTTTCTTTCACAGACCACACACATGCATCCATACACACGCCAATCTCACACACACAAACACATTTACTGCACTCATCCACTTACAGATAACACAAACCATCCTGCTACCCAACTACAATAAAGAAGTTCAAGGAACTGTCTTCTCTGTGCCCTTCTCTCTGACCGGAGCTCTGTCGAAAGAAAGTTATCAAACCAGCAACATACACATCCACATCAGAGTGTCCTGCTCTATCACGAGGGCCGACTCTCTTCTGGCTGCTGTGCAGGACCAGCTGTTAGATGCTGAACAGCAGAAACAAAGCGATGCAGCTTCAACATGCTGCAGGTCTTCCAGGAACAGAGCGAGCGGCTGGACGGGCGGAGATGAAACCAGCAGAGATCTGTGATGGAGGGTCTCCGGGTGGACTGGACAGGATGGCATGAAAAGCCAAAGTGATATGATCATCATATACACATGTAAAGTTATTTTAAACGACTGTATTCACTATAAAAAATAAATGACTGTGTGAAGAGCCAGAAGTTTTCAGTTTCTCTGTTAGATGTGGTTTGGCCACATCTATGAAATTTAGCTAATAAAAGTATTAAGTAGTTGTTAGAGAAACTCTCAATGAATGCCAGACACTCAGATTAATGAGAAGACACAGCTGTTTACTGCAGCTGCAGGAGTTCAGACATGACCAGGAGACAAGCTGACCACAGGACGGCCGACCATGTTAGAACTGGCTCCCGTCCCCGTGGTTGACCGACCACAGCAGGAGTGTTGATGTGCTTTTACGCCTGTATTCACTCCCAAAGGTCGACCTTAAAATAACAATGTCCTGTGAAAACAGTTCTGGTTACAATCATTCTCTCACAGATGGTCACTCTCTCATCAGTACAGTCAATACAAGGTCTTTCCATCAGCAGTTATTAACCAATAATAGCTATGAAATATGAAATAATCCATCTTTGCTCGCTACGTTTTAAGTCTTTATACTGGGGTGTGTATTACATTACAGTTTATCAGCATTTTAAAATGCAGCACATCTCATGATGAAGTTCATCAAGTTTAACGAAGGTCTGGTTTCATGAAAAGTCCACACCTGTAAACATCTCATGAAGCCGAGGAGTTTCTGTCTCCGTGGCTTACAACACTGAGCGTAGGATGGATGATAACAGCAGCATCTCTGCTGTCGCAGCTCCTACTACATCCAAATGGTCTCTGATGAAGAAGAGCGCATCTTCTATGTGATGAGAAACTTCTCGCGGCCCCCAACCAGTCCCATTCTGCTGGAGGAGTTCCGTCCATTTAAATGTCTCACAACATGAAGAAAGTTCTCCACTCCTCTTCCAGGCCGCCTCCACTCCGCCTCCACACCGCCTCCAGGCTGCCTCCACACCGCCTCCACGCTGCTTCCACACCGCCTCCAGGCTGCCTCCACTCCTCTTCCAGGCCACTTCCACTCCGCCTCCACGCCGCCTCCACTCCGCTTCCAGGCCGCCTCCACTCCGCCTCCACTCCGCCTCCACTCCGCTTCCAGGCCACTTCCACTCTGCCTCCACGCCGCCTCCAGGCCACCTCCACTCCGCCTCCACGCCGCCTCCACTCCGCCTCCACTCCACTTCCAGGCCGCCTCCACTCGGCCTCCACTCCACCTCCACTCCGCCTTCACTCAGCTTCCACTCCGCGTTCACTCCGCCTCCACTCCGCCTCCACGCCACTTCCACTCCGCCTCCACGCCGCCTCCACTCCGCCTCCACGCCGTTTCCAGGCCGCCTCCACTCCACCTCCACTCCGCCTTCACTCCGCTTCCAGGCCGCCTTCACTCCACCTCCACTCCGCCTCCACGCCGCTTCCAGGCCGCCTCCACGCCGCCTCCACTCCGCTTCCACGCCACTTCCAGGCCGCCTCCACTCCGCCTCCAGGCCGCCTCCACTCCTCTTCCAGGCTGCCTCCACTCCTCTTCCAGGCCGCCTCCACTCCGCCTCCAATCCGCTTCCAGGCCGCTTCCAGGCCGCCTCCACTCCGCTTCCAGGCCGCTTCCACTCTGCCTAAACTCCGCCTCAACTCCGCCTCCACGCTGCCTCCACTCCGCTTCCATGCCACTTCAAGGCCGCCTCCACTCCGCCTCCACTCCACCTCCACGCCGCTTCCAGGCCGCCTCCATTCCGCCTCCACTCCGCCTTCACTCCGCTTCCAGGCTGCCTTCACTCCACCTCCACTCCGCCTCCACGCCGCTTCCACTCCGCCTTCACTCCGCCTTCACTCCGCCTCCACGCCACTTCCAGGCCGCGTCCACTCCACCTCCACTCCGCCTTCACTCCGCTTCCAGGCTGCCTCCACTCCGCCTCCACTCCGCCTCCACTCCACTTCCAGGCCGCCTTCACTCCGCCTCCACTCCACCTCCACTCCGCCTTCACTCCGCGTTCACTCCACCTCCACTCCGCCTCCACGCCACTTCCACGCCGCTTCCAGGCCGCCTCCACTCCACCTCCACTCCGCCTTCACTCCGCTTCCAGGCCGCCTTCACTCCACCTCCACTTCGCCTCCACGCCGCTTCAAGGCCGCCTCCACGCCGCTTCCAGGCCGCCTCCACTCCGCCTCCACGCCGCCTCCACTCCGCTTCCACGCCACTTCCAGACCGCCTCCACTCCGCCTCCACACCGCCTCCACTCCTCTTCCAGGCTGCCTCCACTCCTCTTCCAGGCCGCCTCCACTCTGCCTCCACTCCGCTTCCAGGCCGCTTCCAGGCCGCCTCCACGCCACCTCCAGGCCGCCTCCACACCGCTTCTCGGCTGCCTCCACTCCGCTTCCACGCCGCCTCCACGCCGCTTCCAGGCCGCCTCCACTCCGCCTCCACGCCGTCTCCACTCCGCTTCCACGCCACTTCAAGGCCGCCTCCACTCCGCCTCCACTTTACCTCCACGCCGCTTCCAGGCCTCCTCCACTCCGCCTCTACTCCACCTCCACTCCGCCTTCACTCCGCTTCCAGGCCGCCTTCACTCCACCTCCACTCCGCCTTCACTCTGCTTCCAGGCTGCCTCCACTCCTCTTCCAGGCCGCCTCCACGCCGCTTCCAGGCCGCTTCCAGGCCGCTTCCACTCCTCCTCCACTCCGCCTACACTCTGCTTCCAGGCTGCCTCCACTCCTCTTCCAGGCCGCCTCCACTCCGCCTCCACGCCGCTTCCAGGCCGCCTCCACTCCGCCTCCACTCCGCCTCCACTCCGCTTCCAGGCCGCCTCCACTCCGCCTCCATGCCGCCTCCACTCTGCCTCAACTCCGCCTCAACTCCGCATCCACGCCGCCTCCACTCCGCTTCCACGCCACTTCAAGGCCGGCTCCACTCCGCCTCCACTCCACCTCCACGCCGCTTCCAGGCTGCTTCCAGGCCGCTTCCACTCCGCCTTCACTCCGCTTCGACGCCACTTCCACGCCACTTCCAGGCCGCCTCCACGCCGCCTCCACTCCGCCTCCACGCCGCTTCCAGCCTGCCTCCACTCCACTTCCACGCCGCCTCCACTCCGCCTCCACGCCGTCTCCACTCTGCTTCCACGCCACTTCAAGGCCGCCTCCACTCCGCCTCCACTCCACCTCCACGCCGCTTCCAGGCCGCCTCCACTCCGCCTCCACTCCACCTCCACTCCACCTTCACTCCGCTTCCAGGCCGCCTGCACTCCACCTCCACTCCGCCTCCACGCCGCTTCCAGGCCGCTTCCAGGCTGCTTCCAGGCCGCTTCCACTCCGCCTTCACTCCGCTTCCACTCCGCCTTCACTCCGCCTCCACGCCACTTCCAGGCCACTTCCACTCCACCTCCACTCCGCCTTCACTCTGCTTCCAGGCTGCCTCCACTCCTCTTCCAGGCCGCCTCCACTCCGCTTCCAGGCCGCTTCCAGGCCGCCTCCACGCCGCCTCCACGCTGCCTCCACTCCGCCTTCACTCCGCTTCCAGGCCGCCTTCACTCCAGCTCCACTCCGCTTCCAGGCAACTTCCAGGCCACTTCCACTCCACCTCCACTCCGCTTCCACTCCGCCTCAACTCCGCATCCACGCCGCCTCCACTCCGCTTCCAGGCCGCCTTCACTCCACCTCCACTCCGCCTCCACGCCGCTTCCAGGCCGCTTCCAGGCCACTTCCACTCCGCCTCCACGCCGCCTCCAGGCCGCTTCCACTCCGCCTCCACACCGCCTCCACTCCGCTTCCACGCCGCCTCCACGCCGCTTCCAGGCCGCCTCCACACCGCCTCCACTCCGCTTCCACGTCACTTCCAGGCCGCCTCCACTCCGCCTCCACGCCGCTTCCAGGCCGCCTCCACTCCGCCTCCACGCCGCCTCCACTCCGCCTTCACTCCGCTTCCTGGCCGCCTTCACTCCACCTCCACTCCGCCTCCACGCCGCTTCCAGGCCACCTCCACTCCGCCTCCACTCCACCTCCACTCCGCCTTCACTCCGCTTCCAGGCCGCCTTCACTCCACTTCCACTCCACTTCCAGGCCACTTCCACTCCGCCTCCACTCCGCTTCCAGGCCGCCTTCACTCCACCTCCACTCCGCTTCCACGCCACTTCCAGGCCACTTCCACTCCGCCTCCACTCCGCTTCCAGGCCGCCTTCACTCCACCTCCACTCCGCTTCCACGCCACTTCCAGGCCACTTCCACTCCGCCTCCACTCCGCCTCCACGCCGCTTCCAGGCCGCTTCCACTCCGCCTCCACGCCGCTTCCAGGCCGCCTCCACTCCGCCTCCACGCCGCCTCCAGGCCGCCTCCACTCAGCCTCCACTCCGCCTTCACTCCGCTTCCATGCCGCCTTCACTCCACCTCCACGCCGCTTCCAGGCCGCCTTCACTCCGCCTCCACTCCACCTCCACTCCGCCTTCACTCCGCTTCCAGGCCGCCTCCACTCAGCCTCCACTCCGCCTTCACTCCGCTTCCAGGCCGCCTTCACTCCACCTCCAAGCCGCTTCCAGGCCGCCTCCACTCCGCCTCCACTCCACCTCCACTCCGCCTTCACTCCGCTTCCAGGCCGCCTTCACTCCACCTCCACTCCGCCTCCACGCCGCTTCCAGGCCACCTCCACTCCGCCTCCACTCCACCTCCACTCCGCCTTCACTCCGCTTCCAGGCCGCCTTCACTCCACTTCCACTCCACTTCCAGGCCACTTCCACTCCGCCTCCACTCCGCCTTCACTCCACCTCCACTCCGCTTCCACGCCACTTCCAGGCCACTTCCACACCGCCTCCACTTCGCTTCCAGGTCGCCTTCACTCCACCTCCACTCCGCTTCCACGCCACTTCCAGGCCACTTCCACTCCGCCTCCACTCCGCCTCCACGCCGCTTCCAGGCCGCTTCCACTTCGCCTTCACTCCGCCTCCACGCCACTTCCACTCCACCTCCACTCCGCCTTCACTCCGCTTCCAGGCCACTTCCACTCCGCCTCCGTGCCGCTTCCACTCCGCCTTCACTCCGCTTCCAGGCCGCCTCCACGCCGCTTCCAGGCCGCTTCCAGGCCACTTCCACTCCGCCTCCACGCCGCTTCCAGGCCGCTTCCACTCCGCCTCCACACCGCCTCCACTCCGCTTCCACGCCGCCTCCACGCCGCTTCCAGGCCGCCTCCACACCGCCTCCACTCCGCTTCCACGTCACTTCCAGGCCGCCTCCACTCCGCCTCCACGCCGCTTCCAGGCCGCCTCCACTCCGCCTCCACGCCGCCTCCACTCCGCCTTCACTCCGCTTCCAGGCCGCCTTCACTCCACCTCCACTCCGCCTCCACGCCGCTTCCAGGCAACCTCCACTCCGCCTCCACTCCACCTCCACTCCGCCTTCACTCCGCTTCCAGGCCGCCTTCACTCCACTTCCACTCCGCCTCCACTCCGCTTCCAGGCCGCCTTCACTCCACCTCCACTCCGCTTCCACGCCACTTCCAGGCCACTTCCACTCCGCCTCCACTCCGCTTCCAGGCCGCCTTCACTCCACCTCCACTCCGCTTCCACGCCACTTCCAGGCCACTTCCACTCCGCCTCCACGCCGCTTCCAGGCCGCCTCCACTCCGCCTCCACGCCGCCTCCAGGCCGCCTCCACTCAGCCTCCACTCCGCCTTCACTCCGCTTCCATGCCGCCTTCACTCCACCTCCACGCCGCTTCCAGGCCGCCTTCACTCCGCCTCCACTCCACCTCCACTCCGCCTTCACTCCGCTTCCAGGCCGCCTCCACTCAGCCTCCACTCCGCCTTCACTCCGCTTCCAGGCCGCCTTCACTCCACCTCCACTCCGCCTCCAAGCCGCTTCCAGGCCGCCTCCACTCCGCCTCCACTCCACCTTCACTCCGCTTCCAGGCCGCCTTCACTCCACCTCCACTCCGCCTCCACGCCGCTTCCAGGCCACCTCCACTCCGCCTCCACTCCACCTCCACTCCGCCTTCACTCCGCTTCCAGGCCGCCTTCACTGCACTTCCACTCCACTTCCAGGCCACTTCCACTCCGCCTCCACTCCGCTTCCAGGCCGCCTTCACTCCACCTCCACTCCGCTTCCACGCCACTTCCAGGCCACTTCCACTCCGCCTCCACTCCGCTTCCAGGTCGCCTTCACTCCACCTCCACTCCGCTTCCACGCCACTTCCAGGCCACTTCCACTCCGCCTCCACTCCGCCTCCAAGCCGCTTCCAGGCCGCCTTCATTCCGCCTTCACGCCACTTCCAGGCCACTTCCACTCCGCCTCCGTGCCGCTTCCACTCCGCCTTCATTCCGCTTCCAGGCCGCCTTCACTCCACTTCCAGGCCGCTTCCACTCCGCCTTCACTCCGCCTCCACGCCACTTCCACTCCGCCTTCACTCCGCTTCCAGGCCGCCTTCACTCCACCTCCACTCCGCCTCCACTCCGCCTTCACTCCGCTTCCAGGCCGCCTCCACTCAGCCTCCACTCCGCCTTCACTCCGCTTCCAGGCCGCCTTCACTCCACCTCCACTCCGCCTTCACTCCGCCTCCACGCCACTTCCACTCCACCTCCACTCCGCCTCCACTCCACCTCCACTCCGCCTTCACTCCGCTTCCAGGCCGCCTTCACTCCACTTCCACTCCACTTCCAGGCCACTTCCACTCCGCCTCCACTCCGCTTCCAGGCCGCCTTCACTCCACCTCCACTCCGCTTCCACGCCACTTCCAGGCCACTTCCACTCCGCCTCCACTCCGCTTCCAGGCCGCCTTCACTCCACCTCCACTCCGCTTCCACGCCACTTCCAGGCCACTTCCACTCCGCCTCCACTCCGCCTCCACGCCGCTTCCAGGCCGCTTCCACTCCGCCTCCACGCCGCTTCCAGGCCGCCTCCACTCCGCCTCCACGCCGCCTCCAGGCCGCCTCCACTCAGCCTCCACTCCGCCTTCACTCCGCTTCCATGCCGCCTTCACTCCACCTCCACGCCGCTTCCAGGCCGCCTTCACTCCGCCTCCCAACTACAATAAAGAAGTTCAAGGAACTGTCTTCTCTGTGCCCTTCTCTCTGACCGGAGCTCTGTCGAAAGAAAGTTATCAAACCAGCAACATACACATCCACATCAGAGTGTCCTGCTCTATCACGAGGGCCGACTCTCTTCTGGCTGCTGTGCAGGACCAGCTGTTAGATGCTGAACAGCAGAAACAAAGCGATGCAGCTTCAACATGCTGCAGGTCTTCCAGGAACAGAGCGAGCGGCTGGACGGGCGGAGATGAAACCAGCAGAGATCTGTGATGGAGGGTCTCCGGGTGGACTGGACAGGATGGCATGAAAAGCCAAAGTGATATGATCATCATATACACATGTAAAGTTATTTTAAACGACTGTATTCACTATAAAAAATAAATGACTGTGTGAAGAGCCAGAAGTTTTCAGTTTCTCTGTTAGATGTGGTTTGGCCACATCTATGAAATTTAGCTAATAAAAGTATTAAGTAGTTGTTAGAGAAACTCTCAATGAATGCCAGACACTCAGATTAATGAGAAGACACAGCTGTTTACTGCAGCTGCAGGAGTTCAGACATGACCAGGAGACAAGCTGACCACAGGACGGCCGACCATGTTAGAACTGGCTCCCGTCCCCGTGGTTGACCGACCACAGCAGGAGTGTTGATGTGCTTTTACGCCTGTATTCACTCCCAAAGGTCGACCTTAAAATAACAATGTCCTGTGAAAACAGTTCTGGTTACAATCATTCTCTCACAGATGGTCACTCTCTCATCAGTACAGTCAATACAAGGTCTTTCCATCAGCAGTTATTAACCAATAATAGCTATGAAATATGAAATAATCCATCTTTGCTCGCTACGTTTTAAGTCTTTATACTGGGGTGTGTATTACATTACAGTTTATCAGCATTTTAAAATGCAGCACATCTCATGATGAAGTTCATCAAGTTTAACGAAGGTCTGGTTTCATGAAAAGTCCACACCTGTAAACATCTCATGAAGCCGAGGAGTTTCTGTCTCCGTGGCTTACAACACTGAGCGTAGGATGGATGATAACAGCAGCATCTCTGCTGTCGCAGCTCCTACTACATCCAAATGGTCTCTGATGAAGAAGAGCGCATCTTCTATGTGATGAGAAACTTCTCGCGGCCCCCAACCAGTCCCATTCTGCTGGAGGAGTTCCATCCATTTAAATGTCTCACAACATGAAGAAAGTTCTCCACTCCTCTTCCAGGCCGCCTCCACTCCGCCTCCACACCGCCTCCAGGCTGCCTCCACACCGCCTCCACGCTGCTTCCACACCGCCTCCAGGCTGCCTCCACTCCTCTTCCAGGCCACTTCCACTCCGCCTCCACGCCGCCTCCACTCCGCTTCCAGGCCGCCTCCACTCCGCCTCCACTCCGCCTCCACTCCGCTTCCAGGCCACTTCCACTCTGCCTCCACGCCGCCTCCAGGCCACCTCCACTCCGCCTCCACGCCGCCTCCACTCCGCCTCCACTCCACTTCCAGGCCGCCTCCACTCGGCCTCCACTCCACCTCCACTCCGCCTTCACTCAGCTTCCACTCCGCGTTCACTCCGCCTCCACTCCGCCTCCACGCCACTTCCACTCCGCCTCCACGCCGCCTCCACTCCGCCTCCACGCCGTTTCCAGGCCGCCTCCACTCCACCTCCACTCCGCCTTCACTCCGCTTCCAGGCCGCCTTCACTCCACCTCCACTCCGCCTCCACGCCGCTTCCAGGCCGCCTCCACGCCGCCTCCACTCCGCTTCCACGCCACTTCCAGGCCGCCTCCACTCCGCCTCCAGGCCGCCTCCACTCCTCTTCCAGGCTGCCTCCACTCCTCTTCCAGGCCGCCTCCACTCCGCCTCCAATCCGCTTCCAGGCCGCTTCCAGGCCGCCTCCACTCCGCTTCCAGGCCGCTTCCACTCTGCCTAAACTCCGCCTCAACTCCGCCTCCACGCTGCCTCCACTCCGCTTCCATGCCACTTCAAGGCCGCCTCCACTCCGCCTCCACTCCACCTCCACGCCGCTTCCAGGCCGCCTCCATTCCGCCTCCACTCCGCCTTCACTCCGCTTCCAGGCTGCCTTCACTCCACCTCCACTCCGCCTCCACGCCGCTTCCACTCCGCCTTCACTCCGCCTTCACTCCGCCTCCACGCCACTTCCAGGCCGCGTCCACTCCACCTCCACTCCGCCTTCACTCCGCTTCCAGGCTGCCTCCACTCCGCCTCCACTCCGCCTCCACTCCACTTCCAGGCCGCCTTCACTCCGCCTCCACTCCACCTCCACTCCGCCTTCACTCCGCGTTCACTCCACCTCCACTCCGCCTCCACGCCACTTCCACGCCGCTTCCAGGCCGCCTCCACTCCACCTCCACTCCGCCTTCACTCCGCTTCCAGGCCGCCTTCACTCCACCTCCACTTCGCCTCCACGCCGCTTCAAGGCCGCCTCCACGCCGCTTCCAGGCCGCCTCCACTCCGCCTCCACGCCGCCTCCACTCCGCTTCCACGCCACTTCCAGACCGCCTCCACTCCGCCTCCACACCGCCTCCACTCCTCTTCCAGGCTGCCTCCACTCCTCTTCCAGGCCGCCTCCACTCTGCCTCCACTCCGCTTCCAGGCCGCTTCCAGGCCGCCTCCACGCCACCTCCAGGCCGCCTCCACACCGCTTCTCGGCTGCCTCCACTCCGCTTCCACGCCGCCTCCACGCCGCTTCCAGGCCGCCTCCACTCCGCCTCCACGCCGCCTCCACTCCGCTTCCACGCCACTTCAAGGCCGCCTCCACTCCGCCTCCACTTTACCTCCACGCCGCTTCCAGGCCTCCTCCACTCCGCCTCTACTCCACCTCCACTCCGCCTTCACTCCGCTTCCAGGCCGCCTTCACTCCACCTCCACTCCGCCTTCACTCTGCTTCCAGGCTGCCTCCACTCCTCTTCCAGGCCGCCTCCACGCCGCTTCCAGGCCGCTTCCAGGCCGCTTCCACTCCTCCTCCACTCCGCCTACACTCTGCTTCCAGGCTGCCTCCACTCCTCTTCCAGGCCGCCTCCACTCCGCCTCCACGCCGCTTCCAGGCCGCCTCCACTCCGCCTCCACACCGCCTCCACTCCGCTTCCAGGCCGCCTCCACTCCGCCTCCATGCCGCCTCCACTCTGCCTCAACTCCGCCTCAACTCCGCATCCACGCCGCCTCCACTCCGCTTCCACGCCACTTCAAGGCCGGCTCCACTCCGCCTCCACTCCACCTCCACGCCGCTTCCAGGCTGCTTCCAGGCCGCTTCCACTCCGCCTTCACTCCGCTTCGACGCCACTTCCACGCCACTTCCAGGCCGCCTCCACGCCGCCTCCACTCCGCCTCCACGCCGCTTCCAGCCTGCCTCCACTCCACTTCCACGCCGCCTCCACTCCGCCTCCACGCCGTCTCCACTCTGCTTCCACGCCACTTCAAGGCCGCCTCCACTCCGCCTCCACTCCACCTCCACGCCGCTTCCAGGCCGCCTCCACTCCGCCTCCACTCCACCTCCACTCCACCTTCACTCCGCTTCCAGGCCGCCTGCACTCCACCTCCACTCCGCCTCCACGCCGCTTCCAGGCCGCTTCCAGGCTGCTTCCAGGCCGCTTCCACTCCGCCTTCACTCCGCTTCCACTCCGCCTTCACTCCGCCTCCACGCCACTTCCAGGCCACTTCCACTCCACCTCCACTCCGCCTTCACTCTGCTTCCAGGCTGCCTCCACTCCTCTTCCAGGCCGCCTCCACTCCGCTTCCAGGCCGCTTCCAGGCCGCCTCCACGCCGCCTCCACGCTGCCTCCACTCCGCCTTCACTCCGCTTCCAGGCCGCCTTCACTCCAGCTCCACTCCGCTTCCAGGCAACTTCCAGGCCACTTCCACTCCACCTCCACTCCGCTTCCACTCCGCCTCAACTCCGCATCCACGCCGCCTCCACTCCGCTTCCAGGCCGCCTTCACTCCACCTCCACTCCGCCTCCACGCCGCTTCCAGGCCGCTTCCAGGCCACTTCCACTCCGCCTCCACGCCGCCTCCAGGCCGCTTCCACTCCGCCTCCACACCGCCTCCACTCCGCTTCCACGCCGCCTCCACGCCGCTTCCAGGCCGCCTCCACACCGCCTCCACTCCGCTTCCACGTCACTTCCAGGCCGCCTCCACTCCGCCTCCACGCCGCTTCCAGGCCGCCTCCACTCCGCCTCCACGCCGCCTCCACTCCGCCTTCACTCCGCTTCCTGGCCGCCTTCACTCCACCTCCACTCCGCCTCCACGCCGCTTCCAGGCCACCTCCACTCCGCCTCCACTCCACCTCCACTCCGCCTTCACTCCGCTTCCAGGCCGCCTTCACTCCACTTCCACTCCACTTCCAGGCCACTTCCACTCCGCCTCCACTCCGCTTCCAGGCCGCCTTCACTCCACCTCCACTCCGCTTCCACGCCACTTCCAGGCCACTTCCACTCCGCCTCCACTCCGCTTCCAGGCCGCCTCCACGCCGCCTCCACTCCGCTTCCACGCCACTTCCAGGCCACTTCCACTCCGCCTCCACTCCGCCTCCACGCCGCTTCCAGGCCGCTTCCACTCCGCCTCCACGCCGCTTCCAGGCCGCCTCCACTCCGCCTCCACGCCGCCTCCAGGCCGCCTCCACTCAGCCTCCACTCCGCCTTCACTCCGCTTCCATGCCGCCTTCACTCCACCTCCACGCCGCTTCCAGGCCGCCTTCACTCCGCCTCCACTCCACCTCCACTCCGCCTTCACTCCGCTTCCAGGCCGCCTCCACTCAGCCTCCACTCCGCCTTCACTCCGCTTCCAGGCCGCCTTCACTCCACCTCCAAGCCGCTTCCAGGCCGCCTCCACTCCGCCTCCACTCCACCTCCACTCCGCCTTCACTCCGCTTCCAGGCCGCCTTCACTCCACCTCCACTCCGCCTCCACGCCGCTTCCAGGCCACCTCCACTCCGCCTCCACTCCACCTCCACTCCGCCTTCACTCCGCTTCCAGGCCGCCTTCACTCCACTTCCACTCCACTTCCAGGCCACTTCCACTCCGCCTCCACTCCGCCTTCACTCCACCTCCACTCCGCTTCCACGCCACTTCCAGGCCACTTCCACACCGCCTCCACTTCGCTTCCAGGTCGCCTTCACTCCACCTCCACTCCGCTTCCACGCCACTTCCAGGCCACTTCCACTCCGCCTCCACTCCACCTCCACTCCGCCTTCACTCCGCTTCCAGGCCGCCTTCACTGCACTTCCACTCCACTTCCAGGCCACTTCCACTCCGCCTCCACTCCGCTTCCAGGCCGCCTTCACTCCACCTCCACTCCGCTTCCACGCCACTTCCAGGCCACTTCCACTCCGCCTCCACTCCGCTTCCAGGTCGCCTTCACTCCACCTCCACTCCGCTTCCACGCCACTTCCAGGCCACTTCCACTCCGCCTCCACTCCGCCTCCAAGCCGCTTCCAGGCCGCCTTCATTCCGCCTTCACGCCACTTCCAGGCCACTTCCACTCCGCCTCCGTGCCGCTTCCACTCCGCCTTCATTCCGCTTCCAGGCCGCCTTCACTCCACTTCCAGGCCGCTTCCACTCCGCCTTCACTCCGCCTCCACGCCACTTCCACTCCGCCTTCACTCCGCTTCCAGGCCGCCTTCACTCCACCTCCACTCCGCCTCCACTCCGCCTTCACTCCGCTTCCAGGCCGCCTCCACTCAGCCTCCACTCCGCCTTCACTCCGCTTCCAGGCCGCCTTCACTCCACCTCCACTCCGCCTTCACTCCGCCTCCACGCCACTTCCACTCCACCTCCACTCCGCCTCCACTCCACCTCCACTCCGCCTTCACTCCGCTTCCAGGCCGCCTTCACTCCACTTCCACTCCACTTCCAGGCCACTTCCACTCCGCCTCCACTCCGCTTCCAGGCCGCCTTCACTCCACCTCCACTCCGCTTCCACGCCACTTCCAGGCCACTTCCACTCCGCCTCCACTCCGCTTCCAGGCCGCCTTCACTCCACCTCCACTCCGCTTCCACGCCACTTCCAGGCCACTTCCACTCCGCCTCCACTCCGCCTCCACGCCGCTTCCAGGCCGCTTCCACTCCGCCTCCACGCCGCTTCCAGGCCGCCTCCACTCCGCCTCCACGCCGCCTCCAGGCCGCCTCCACTCAGCCTCCACTCCGCCTTCACTCCGCTTCCATGCCGCCTTCACTCCACCTCCACGCCGCTTCCAGGCCGCCTTCACTCCGCCTCCACTCCACCTCCACTCCGCCTTCACTCCGCTTCCAGGCCGCCTCCACTCAGCCTCCACTCCGCCTTCACTCCGCTTCCAGGCCGCCTTCACTCCACCTCCACTCCGCCTCCAAGCCGCTTCCAGGCCGCCTCCACTCCGCCTCCACTCCACCTTCACTCCGCTTCCAGGCCGCCTTCACTCCACCTCCACTCCGCCTCCACTCCGCCTTCACTCCGCTTCCAGGCCGCCTCCACTCAGCCTCCACTCCGCCTTCACTCCGCTTCCAGGCCGCCTTCACTCCACCTCCACTCCGCCTCCAAGCCGCTTCCAGGCCGCCTCCACTCCGCCTCCACTCCACCTTCACTCCGCTTCCAGGCCGCCTTCACTCCGCCTCCACTCCACCTCCACTCCGCCTTCACTCCGCTTCCAGGCCGCCTCCACTCAGCCTCCACTCCGCCTTCACTCGGCTTCCAGGCCGCCTTCACTCCACCTCCACTCCGCCTCCAAGCCGCTTCCAGGCCGCCTCCACTCCGCCTCCACTCCACCTTCACTCCGCTTCCAGGCCGCCTTCACTCCACCTCCACTCCGCCTCCACGCCGCTTCCAGGCCACCTCCACTCCGCCTCCACTCCACCTCCACTCCGCCTTCACTCCGCTTCCAGGCCGCCTTCACTGCACTTCCACTCCACTTCCAGGCCACTTCCACTCCGCCTCCACTCCGCCTCCACTCCGCTTCCAGGCCGCCTTCACTCCACCTCCACTCCGCTTCCACGCCACTTCCAGGCCACTTCCACTCCGCCTCCACTCCGCTTCCAGGTCGCCTTCACTCCACCTCCACTCCGCTTCCACGCCACTTCCAGGCCACTTCCACTCCGCCTCCACTCCGCCTCCAAGCCGCTTCCAGGCCGCCTTCATTCCGCCTTCACGCCACTTCCAGGCCACTTCCACTCCGCCTCCGTGCCGCTTCCACTCCGCCTTCATTCCGCTTCCAGGCCGCCTTCACTCCACTTCCAGGCCGCTTCCACTCCGCCTTCACTCCGCCTCCACGCCACTTCCACTCCACCTCCACTCCGCCTTCACTCCGCTTCCAGGCCGCCTTCATTCCGCCTTCACGCCACTTCCAGGCCACTTCCACTCCGCCTCCGTGCCGCTTCCACTCCGCCTTCATTCCGCTTCCAGGCGGCCTTCACTCCACTTCCAGGCCGCTTCCAGGCCGCCTTCACTCCACCTCCACTCCGCCTCCACGCCGCTTCCAGGCCACCTCCACTCCGCCTCCACTCCACCTCCACTCCGCCTTCACTCCGCTTCCAGGCCGCCTTCACTCCACTTCCACTCCACTTCCAGGCCACTTCCACTCCGCCTCCACTCCGCCTCCACTCCGCTTCCAGGCCGCCTTCACTCCACCTCCACTCCGCTTCCACGCCACTTCCAGGCCACTTCCACTCCGCCTCCACTCCGCTTCCAGGCCGCCTTCACTCCACCTCCACTCCGCTTCCACGCCACTTCCAGGCCACTTCCACTCCGCCTCCACTCCGCCTCCACGCCGCTTCCAGGCCGCTTCCACTCCGCCTCCACTCCGCCTCCACGCCGCTTCCAGGCCGCCTCCACTCCGCCTCCACGCCGCCTCCAGGCCGCCTCCACTCAGCCTCCACTCCGCCTTCACTCCGCTTCCATGCCGCCTTCACTCCGCCTCCACTCCACCTCCACTCCGCCTTCACTCCGCTTCCAGGCCGCCTCCACTCAGCCTCCACTCCGCCTTCACTCCGCTTCCAGGCCGCCTTCACTCCACCTCCACTCCGCCTCCACGCCGCTTCCAGGCCACCTCCACTCCGCCTCCACTCCACCTCCACTCCGCCTTCACTCCGCTTCCAGGCCGCCTTCACTCCACTTCCACTCCACTTCCAGGCCACTTCCACTCCGCCTCCACTCCGCCTCCACTCCGCTTCCAGGCCGCCTTCACTCCACCTCCACTCCGCTTCCACGCCACTTCCAGGCCACTTCCACTCCGCCTCCACTCCGCTTCCAGGCCGCCTTCACTCCACCTCCACTCCGCTTCCACGCCACTTCCAGGCCACTTCCACTCCGCCTCCACTCCGCCTCCACGCCGCTTCCAGGCCGCTTCCACTCCGCCTCCACTCCGCCTCCACGCCGCTTGCAGGCCGCCTCCACTCCGCCTCCACGCCGCCTCCAGGCCGCCTCCACTCAGCCTCCACTCCGCCTTCACTCCGCTTCCATGCCGCCTTCACTCCGCCTCCACTCCACCTCCACTCCGCCTTCACTCCGCTTCCAGGCCGCCTCCACTCAGCCTCCACTCCGCCTTCACTCCGCTTCCAGGCCGCCTTCACTCCACCTCCACTCCGCCTCCAAGCCGCTTCCAGGCCGCCTCCACTCCGCCTCCACTCCACCTCCACTCCGCCTTCACTCCGCTTCCAGGCCGCCTTCACTCCACCTCCACTCCACCTCCACGCCGCTTCCAGGCCGCCTTCACTCCGCCTCCACTCCACCTCCACTCCGCCTTCACTCCGCTTCCAGGCCGCCTCCACTCAGCCTCCACTCCGCCTTCACTCCGCTTCCAGGCCGCCTTCACTCCACCTCCACTCCGCCTCCAAGCCGCTTCCAGGCCGCCTCCACTCCGCCTCCACTCCACCTCCACTCCGCCTTCACTCCGCTTCCAGGCCGCCTTCACTCCACCTCCACTCCGCCTCCACGCCGCTTCCAGGCCACCTCCACTCCGCCTCCACTCCACCTCCACTCCGCCTTCACTCCGCTTCCAGGCCGCCTTCACTCCACTTCCACTCCACTTCCAGGCCACTTCCACTCCGCCTCCACTCCGCCTCCACTCCGCTTCCAGGCCGCCTTCACTCCACCTCCACTCCGCTTCCACGCCACTTCCAGGCCACTTCCACTCCGCCTCCACTCCGCTTCCAGGTCGCCTTCACTCCACCTCCACTCCGCTTCCACGCCACTTCCAGGCCACTTCCACTCCGCCTCCACTCCGCCTCCACGCCGCTTCCAGGCCGCTTCCACTCCGCCTTCACTCCGCCTCCACGCCACTTCCACTCCACCTCCACTCCGCCTTCACTCCGCTTCCAGGCCGCCTTCATTCCGCCTCCACGCCACTTCCAGGCCACTTCCACTTCGCCTCCATGCCGCTTCCACTCCGCCTTCACTCCGCTTCCAGGCCGCCTTCACTCCACTTCCACTCCGCCTCCACTCCGCCTCCACTCCGCTTCCAGGCCGCCTTCACTCCACCTCCACTCCGCTTCTACGCCACTTCCAGGCCACTTCCACTCCACCTCCACTCCGCTTCCACGCCACTTCCAGGCCACTTCCACTCCGCCTCCACTCCGCCTCCACGCCGCTTCCAGGCCGCTTCCACTCCGCCTTCACTCCGCCTCCACGCCACTTCCACTCCACCTCCACTCCGCCTTCACTCCGCTTCCAGGCCGCCTTCATTCCGCCTCCACGCCACTTCCAGGCCACTTCCACTCCGCCTCCACGCCGCTTCCACTCCGCCTTCACTCCGCTTCCAGGCCGCCTTCACTCCACTATCAACTCCACTTCCAGGCCACTTCCACTCCGCCTCCACTCCGCCTCCACTCCGCTTCCAGGCCGCCTTCACTCCACCTCCACTCCGCTTCCACGCCACTTCCAGGCCACTTCCACTCCGCCTCCACTCCGCTTCGAGGCCGCCTTCACTCTGCCTCCACTTCGCCTCCACGCCACTTCCAGGCCACTTCCACTCCACCTCCACTCCGCCTTCACTCCGCTTCCACTCCGCCTCCACTCCGCCTCCACTCCGCCTTCACTCCGCTTCCAGGCCGCCTTCACTCCACCTCCACTCCGCCTCCACTCCGCCTTCACTCCGCTTCCAGGCCGCCTTCACTCCACCTGCACTCCGCTTCCACGCCACTTCCAGGCCACTTCCACTCCGCCTTCACTCCGCCTCCACACCGCCTCCACGCTGCCTCCACACCGCCTCCACGCTGCTTCCACACCGCCTCCAGGCTGCCTCCACACCGCCTCCAGGCTGCCTCCACTCCGCCTCCACTCCTCTTCCAGGCTGCCTCCACTCCGCCTCCACTCCGCTTCCAGGCCCCCAGCATCCACAGCTGAGTGTGAACAAGGTTTCAGTGTGATGAGCAGCATTCTTACTAGTGGCAGAAACAGAATGAATGTCCACACTGAGCAATCTGCTTTTCATCACTGTAAAGGGACCAAATGTTGTCTCTTTCCCAGCGGAGATGTGGTTGAAGCCGGGACACCACGCTGCTATTCATCCACCCACTGGAAAGCAGGAAAAGATGCTTTATCAGAGCAACCTATAGGCTACTAACCACAAAAGAAAAATCACATTTTGACCGCACATTGGTAGGCTTTGACATATTTTATTTTAAATTTATATAGGGACTTTTTTAAAATTAATTTATTTTATTTTTATTTGGCACAAATTTAAGTTCAATATAATGAGCAAATATTTCTGCAAATGCAGGGTTTCAGTTCTAGTTTTAAAAAGACGTTATATAACCTGAGTTCGGCAGATTTACAGAAGAAACAAACGTTTTTAGCTTGTTACGCTGTTGGTTCATCGTTGTGGTCAATTTTCTCAAAATGATCAAAATGTTGCTCAAAATGAGCAGAATTATCCTCCCTCGGGCTTCCGGGATGACGCCATACTGAGAGGATCGAACTTAGAGAGCTCCCGACCGAATTTCCTTAAATTTATGTCTTAATTGCAGTTACTGTTACCACCTTAAGCACAAGAATCTGTGGAAGGTTTTCGAAGATGTCCGGCAAAGAAAATGTCACAGAAGTCACCGAAAAGAAGCCACAGAGGGTCACTCGCCGGAATGCTACACCCGAAGCTAATCCTGCGGCTAAAGAACTAATGCTAGCTAATGAAGAAAGTAGTAGCGAAGAGAATCCGGTCCCTGCCATGGATTTCACTGAGATGGTGAAACAACTTACGGAGAAAGTTGGGGCGGTATTTGAGGCGAAGCTGTCTATCCTTGCAAATAAACTGGACGCTTTTACAACTCAATTAGAAAATAACTCACAACGTCTGGATGAAGCGGAGGGCCGCATCTCCAGTGCGGAGGACGTCATAGCGGACCTGGAGACGCGCCTGGCGGATAGGGAGAGTAGACTCGCCGCTGTTGTTGCTTGAGTAGATGACCAGGAATCTCGGAGCCGGAGAGACAATATTAGGATCTTTGGAGTGAAGGAGGGACTTGAGGGTAAGGATGCACTGTCATTTTTTCAAACTTGGCTCCCAAAACTCCTAAATATGCAGACCAACAAGGGCAGGGTCCGGCTGGATCGCTGCCACCGGAGCCTCGGCAAACCAAGATCAGGTGTGCCCCGAGCCGTCATTATGAAGCTGCATTACCCGGTGGACAAGATGCGGATACTGGCGCTCAGCGGGAAACAGAAGCTGCGTTACGAAGGAGCCACCATTACCATCCGACAAGATACTCCTCCAAGTGTTTTACAGCAGAGGCGCAAGTTCAACGCGGTGTGTCAGAAGTTGATAACCAAAGGGATCCGGTTCAAGATGCAGTATCCAGCGACCCTCCGCTTCACTCATAACAACAAGGACTTCTCTTTCGACATAGCTACAGAAGCGGCGAGCGTGGTTGATACGTTAGATGATGTGCCATGTAAGTAAAGCAATGTTAACGTACTTCTAGACCAAAGCATAGCCTACTTAGTCAGGTAAATTTGAATTTTTATTTTTTATTTTTCTTATCTCGACGTTGCTCTAGATATACTTCGTGACTTACTCCGCAGAATGACTTTATTTCATCATAATTTATAAGATGGTTTTATTTTTGGAAGTTTGGGTCGGGAGTGAGTGAGGGTTAGCAGTTCAATTGACTATGGAACATCGGAGGTCTTTGATTAGCGTGCTCTCACAACAGGTTTTGTTTCCTCCCAGTCCCAATGAGCCTTTTGAAATTTTAGTGATGGGGACGTTCTTACCTCTGTTTATGTTTGAACTGTTACAGTTTGGGTACAAGTTCTCATTACCCAAGTGTGTGTTGTTTGCAGGCAAGTCTGAGCGCTTTTGTATATCGTTTTTCTACATTGTCTTTTTGACCTTTATAGAATTGGTTATTTTTCCCTCTACTAAATTTACTTTTGCATGGTTACTTAATACAACTATTTTTTTTACCTATTCTTTGTCATCATGAGTACAACTAAGTATATTTCCCTTAATGTTAAGGGAATTAATAATGCTATTAAACGCAAAAAATTATTATCCTGGTTTAAGAAAGAGGGGGTTAACTTTGCTCTTTTGCAAGAAACTCACCTCACTGACAAGGAGCATGAGAAGCTCAAGCGAGAGTGGGTGGGACAAGTTTATTACTCATCATTTTCATCTAATAAGAGGGGAGTAGCAATATTAATCAATAAAAATACACCATTCACCCTAATCAAGAGTATTAAGGATGAGCAGGGTAGATACATCCTGATTACAGGTTTTTTATATGGAGAATGTATTTCAGTTGGGTGTATCTACGCTCCAAATGTTTATCTAGGTGACTTTTACTCTAAACTCCTAGCCGAGGTTTCTACCTTCACAACAACCCTTGGTATTCTTGCTGGTGATTTCAATTGTACTATGGATCCTGAGGCAGACCAGAACCCCCCCTGTAAAAATGCCCCTTCTAAAATGAGAGAAGCCACTAGAGAATTATGTGCTGATTTGCAATTATTTGATGTGTGGAGAACCCTACACCCAAGAGAACGGGACTACACGTTCTACTCAAATCCGCATCAGAGTTTCTCTCGAATTGATTATTTTTTTGCCACAAGAAGTGCCTTAGAAAGAGTACAGTTATGTGACATTGGTACCCGGTTACTGTCAGATCATGCAGACGTTTGTATGGTTGTCTCACCACCCTGTATTCAACCTATATCTAAAAATTGGCGCTTAAATCCTTCCCTATTAAACAATCCCTCTTTTGTGACTTATATTAAAAGCCAAATTGACTTTTTTATGTTAACTAATGATAATAATGACACTAATCCATCAATACTTTGGGAGACACTAAAGGCTTTTTTGCGGGGAGCCATAATCTCTTATAGTACTGCTAGGAAGAGAGAGTCTTTGACACGACAACTCGATCTTGAGAAAGAATTAGCAGATCTGGACAACCAATTGAAAACACATTTCACCACAGCTTTACTCAAGAAAGTGGAAGCTACGCGCTCAGCCCTTAACCAACTGTTGACTCAAAAGGCAGAGGCCAGTATATTTTATGCTAGGCATAGATTGTATGAAATGGGAGACAAACCAGGGCGACTGTTGGCTCGTATAGCTGCTGGTAGGCGTGAGTCCCAAGCTGTCTCATCTCTTAAAGACGAAGCGGGTTGAAGCCAGTATGAAAGTAGAAAGCTTGTGAACATTATGGCTAATTATTATAAAGAACTTTATACCTCAGATGTCTCGGCGTCACAAGAAGCTATGAATAGTTTTCTTGACAAACTTAACCTGCCATCTTTGTCAGCAGAAGATCAATCTGCTCTTGGAGATGAGATAACTAAAGAAGAGGTAATAGGTGCAATTAAAACCCTCCAGGGTGGAAAAGCTAGTGGACCTGATGGTTATGGTCCAGACTTTTTTAAAATCTTTCAAGATCTTTTAGCTGGTCCTCTTCTAAATATGTATAAGTATTCCATAGAAGTTGGCTCTCTCCCGTGTTCCCTATATTCTGCAAACATATCCCTGATACTCAAAAAAGATAAACCTTCTGACAATTGTAGCTCGTATCGTCCGATTAGCTTAATTAATGTGGACAGTAAGATTTTCTCCAAAATCCTATCAAAGAGACTGGAACAATACTTACCATTTTTGATTAACCCAGATCAGACTGGTTTTATTAGGAACAGACTGTCCTTTACCAACATGAGGAGGCTGTTGAACGTCATTCAACATTCTAAATTAACCAAAACTCAAGGCCTCATCATCTCCCTCGACGCCGAGAAGGCCTTCGATCGTGTAGAGTGGCCGTTCTTATTCTCAGTGTTGCGAAAATTCAGTCTTGGAGAAGGTTTTATCAATTTGACCAAATTACTGTATCGCTCACCGAGGGCAAGTGTGCTTGTAAATGGTGTTAAGTCACCAGAATTTTGCTTAGGGAGATCAACTCGACAAGGTGATCCTTTATCTCCACTTATATTTGCGCTAGCGATCGAGCCATTGGCAGAGGCCATTAGAAGCCATAATAGTATAACAGGATATCAAATGGGAACTACCGAACATAGAATTGTTTTATATGCAGATGATGTCTTGCTCTTTATTAGAAATCCTAACAAATCTATTCCTGTTATAATGTCAATTATACAGACCTTCGGGTCTCTCTCTGGCTATAAGGTTAACTTCAATAAATCTATCGCCATGCCAATAGGCGACTGTGGGAAGCCTGTGGTGCCTGATGGATTTCCTTTTGCCTGGTCTGCCTCGGGTTTCGTATACCTTGGGATACATATCACCCCTAATATTAAGAGTATCTTGAAGAAAAATATAGATGTAGTTTGTATAAACATTAAAAAAGATCTTACTAGATGGATGGATCTACCAGTCTCCTGGGTGGGCCGAGTAAACCTAATCAAAATGAATATTTTACCTCGTCTTCTTTACCCTATTCAGATGTTGCCAGTATATATTTCTAAAAAGTTAGCAAGAGAAATTGAGCAGAGCCTATCAAAATTTATCTGGAAAGGGAAGAAGCCTAGATTAAGCTTAAAAACCTTAAAGCTATCTAAAAATAAAGGAGGGCTTGCATTCCCAGATATTAGGCACTATAACTGGTCCTCTCAAAGTAGACTAATGTATGAATGGATTCATTGTTATTTGAAGGGGAAGGATGATCCACTTGAATCATGGGGCTGTGCCCCCTATACGTTAATAGGTGAACTTGTAACTAATAAGAAACATGTTAAATTAGACGACAATCCCTTAATTGGGAATCCTCTCAAGGTTTGGCGTGATGTAACCAGATATGTTGATAAAAATCCAACTTTTTCTCTTTTGACGCCACTTGTGAATAATGGAGACTTTCTCCCAGGTCTTAAGAATGCAGTGTTTCAAAGGTGGTATGGAATTGGTATTAGGGTAATTGGAGACCTTTTTGCTGAAGGTTCGTTAATGTCATTCTCTGAAGCCCAGGATAAATATAACCTCCCACAGAAAGATTTTTATGCATACTTACAAGCCAGACATTTTATTCAGACAGGTCAAAAGATGGTACGGGGTGTGGCCCAACTGGGTCCATTTGAAAGGTTTTTGACTGATTTTAAATTGAAGAAAGGATTTATTGGTCATTGCTATAATAAATTACAGGAGTATAATGACCACACCATGGATAAGCTTGTCAAGCGGTGGGAGGAAGACCTCCACAGAGACTATGACCAACAATTTTGGACGGACTGCATTAGATTGACCCATTCTCTTTTTCTCAGTAATAAACACAAAGAAATGCAGTTCAGAATTCTTCATAGGCAGCATAGAACTCCTCACCTCCTGAAGAAAGTGGACCCAAGCAGGTCACATTTGTGCCTTAAATGTAAAACAACAGCTGGCACTTATATGCATCTTTTCTGGGATTGCCCAAAAATTTCTAAATTCTGGCTCTGTATAAATAAAGAGGTGAATTCGATATTGAAATGTAAAATCTGTATGGATCCGGGTCAGTTTCTACTTGGGCTGCCACCTTTGAACAAAATTCTTGACAAACTGAGATCTACATTATTAAATAAGCTTTTATTTATTGCCAGGAGATGTATACTACTTAATTGGATTAACGAGAAGCCTCCCACTATAACTCAGTGGTATAAAGAAATTTTCAAGATTTTACCATTGGAAAGGCTTAGTGCAAAACTTAAAGGCAATGAGGACAGTTTTATGGAAATATGGCGCCCTCTTGTGGAATACTTGCCAGGGGATCTGAGGGACATTATAGTGAGAGGTAAAAGCTCACTTCAGTGGTGTTAATAGGAATGATGTATGTGCTGGCCCTTGGCCTGTGGGGGTGGGGGGTGTCCCTGCGCTCCTGGGCCCGGGCCCTCTGCCCCGTCTGTCCCGGGCGGCCGGTGCCCGGGGGGGTCGGGGACTGCTGGCCTCGGCCTGCCGGGGCCGGTGCCCTGTGTCCGCGGGGCGGCTCCTGCTGGGGTCTCCTGCTGCTGCCTTCCTGGGCGGGCGAGTGGTCGTCTCTGTGGACCGGTCGGGATCTGTAGCCTACGGGGGGGCTGGTGGCCTGGGTCTCGGGACCGCTGGCCTGACTCTGGCCTCTGTTCAAGTGAGGTGGCATCTGCATGATCACTCTGCATGGTCACTCCTTCCTGAACGTCTCCACACAGTCTTTGCGTCGCCGTGTGGCCGAGTTCTCCAGCATATCCACACAGGTTTCTCTGCGCGTGTTCTTGAATACAGCAGTTTCACTTATATCTATTATCATATTTTTTTTTTTTTTTTTTATTATTATTTCTGTTCTTATTATTATTATTATTACGCTTACTCTTATTATTATTACTACTACTATTATTATTATTACTATTATTGTGATTATTATTATTGTTACTATTATCAACTAGTTGTGTAATGACCTACTGGCCAGGATGATCTTAGCTATATATGTTGTAAGTAGTATGGATTACATGGTTTTCTGTATAATGTTTTAAGTCCCCACCCGCACTCCCCACACCCTTTCTGTCCCTCTCTCTCCCCTCCCTCTTCTCTCTACTTTCTTTTCTATCTCTCTCTCTCTCTGTCCCCTCCGGTCGAGTCCAGCATTAAGAGTTTGATTTAATAAAGTTTTTCATATCATCAAGAGGGACTTTATACATGTAGTATAAATCCCTGCTTGATAGAGTAAAATTGCCCAGCACCAGACAGCAGCCAGACAATCATTCTGTTTGCAACGATGCTGGACAAGACAAGTTAAAAAAAAAAAAAAAAAAAAAAGGAATGATGTATGAGGGAATTTATTTTATTTTTTTTCTTTTAAGCTCAGACTGCCATGTGTTTTTTTTTTTTTTTTTTTGTTTTGTTTGTCTTGTCTTGCTTTATATTGTTAAAAACCAAATAAAGAATAATTCCAAAAAAAGAATTATCCTCCCTCTGGTTTTTTCACACACCCTGTAGACATGTATGTTCTGTCTGTCCAACGTCCACAACATGATACTCATGATGACAAGGTGTGCTGTGACTAGCTGGAAGGCAGGAGGTAAAGCATCCTGAAACGTCTCTCTGGACATACAAAAATTCTCTGTTCGCTGCTCATCGGTAAAACTAGGAACAACCTTTTCCCACCATCATCAACTTTGCTCCGGACCAGCCGGATGGTGAGGAGGTTCAATGAGCGGCAGCAACGTATGAAACAGAACATGAGTTACAATAAACCTGCCGTCTGAAATATTCACTTATTATAACCTGCTCACCGCAGACAGTAGAAAACCGTCTGACACTCATACCAGGATGTTTAATAAGTTAAACTTCTTCTGTCCTCCATGAAAGGAAGAAGTATGGCCTCTTCGCTCGACATGTTAGCTTCTTGGTGGCGTATTTTTCATTTATTTAATTTTTTTATCGCTGTGCGGCGCTGAAGTAACGCATCACTGTCGCATCACTGACTCGTGTATGAACGCAACATGAAACCGTTCCTCTGGAGTAGGCAGGTCCTAGAACCAAAGTCAGGCGGATGGTTATTAGAACTTCTCTGTCTGAATGCCCTTAATAAAAACTCATTGGAATTCTTAATGAACTTAATCCATTTGGTTAAATTTCACATTTATTAATGTTAAAAGCAAACATGTTTTTAGACTTTCTGCTGCAGATATTATGATGATTCTATCCATTCCTCTAAAAATGGTAAATAGTCTGTTACAGCACTTTTCTGTACCTGGAATGATACCCAAAGCGCTTTACATCATACATTCACCCATTCACACACACATTCACACACTGGTGGCAGAAGCTGCCATGCAAGGCGCTCACCACGACCCATCAGGAGCAAATTGGGGTTCAGTGTCTTGCTCAGGGACACCTTGACATGAGCTCGACAGGCTGAGGATCGAACCGGCAACCCTCAGGTTACAAGACGACCACCCAAAAGAAGTAAAAAGAAAAAAAAAAAAAAAAAAAAAAAAAAAAGAGGGAGAGAAATGCGGAGTCTCTGGTTCAGACTTCTTGAAGTCACAGTTCAGACTTAGCGTGTAAAAGTTCTCACGCGCTACATGCGCGCAGAATAAACGTGGGGGCGAATCTTCAGCAGGTTCTCATCGGAACCAGGATCTGGATCAGCTGCTTCTGTCTGATCACGTGCTTCTTCAGTCCACTTCTTCTGTCTGTCAGATCCAATATGGCGGCCCCCGTGGCAGCGCGTGAGCTTTTCACAAACGGTGTCAAAGCAGTTCTTCACGGCTGGCCGGTTCTACAGGTAACTATCGGAAACAGCTCCAACACAGTGGGACGGGTGCTCGTGACACACAGACCTGGAGATGGCTACGTGACCAAGCGGCTGCTAACAGGCTAATGCTAACATTTTCTTATCGCCGCTGAACAAAGTGTTTGATCAGCTACCGGTTCCGATAACTGTCGCGTTTTATGCGTTCGGTTTAACTCGGAAGTCGGATCTGGGAATGGCGTTACACCCCAACAAAAAGCAAAGATCTATACAAAGGCTAGACGTCTCATCCCCGCAGTTAGCCAATGGGGCCGAACGTCCACGCTGGCGGCCATCTTACCACAGGGCGCTCGCGCTCTCATAACATTGTTTTAATAGTGCATGAACGTTATAAATAACCAGAACTAGCTCTTTTTGATAGCGATTTTCAAAAGGTTCGGTTCGTTATAAATGCCAGAGATGTTGGTATGACCACGCATAACTACAGATTCAAGAGCAGACTTTTAACCATGGACGTTCATATGATAATAAACTGATAGCTGCACCATATTTAAGCTACTCAACGTACAGAATGACAACATATATATATATATATGAACATATATATGTATTCATATATATATATATATATATATATATATATATATTTAGTTTAAACATGTAACTGAAATGATGGCGACAGTGGGAACGCCTAACAAGCTCCACTTTTGCTCTTCAGAAACCAGCAGGTGACGTCACGGTGGCCCCGCCCATCCTTTATATACATTGTATGCTCTCTACCCATAGATACCTCACATGAGTGTAACGTGTTGGACATCAGACTTCTATGATGTTACAAATGTGATGACGACAGTGTGGAAAATTTGTATATAAAAAGAATGACTCACAAATTAATGGCTCTCAGCTGTGACTCGGTTCCTATCGTTCATTTAAAAGAGCTGTTCAAAAGAATAGATTTGTTCTTGGCGATGTGGTGCAGCCTTAGCTTAAATCAGGGAGCAGCTAATGCAAGCCACATTGCGGGGACTGTCTGCCATACTGTGTGCAGCCGATGTGCTCCTCCAGCAAAACCACATCCTCCGACCTGATCAGCACCTATCAGATGCTGTCAGGTGCTATCAGTTACTAACAGTTGCTATCAGTTGCCATCGGGTATTATCAGGTGCCATCAGGTGCTACCAGGTGCTATCAGTTGCTATGAAGTGCTATCAGCCACTATCAGGCGCTATCAGTTGCTATCAGGTGCCGTCAGGGGCTATCAGATAGTATCAGTTGCCATCGGTTGCCATCGGGTATTATCAGTTGCCATCGGGTATTATCAGGTGCCATCGGGTGCTACCAGGTGCTATCAGTTGCTGTCAGGTGCTATCACTTGCAATCAGGTGCTATCAGTTGCTATCAGGTGTTACCAGATGCTGCCAGGTGCTATAAGTTGCTATCAGGTGCTATCAGTTGCTATCAGGTGCCATCAGGTGCTATCAGGCGGTATCAGTTGCTATCGGGTACCATCAGGGGCTATACGATACTATCAGTTACTTTCAGGTGCTGTTAGGTACTAGCAAGTGCTATCAGTTGCTATGAAGTGCTACCAGTTGTTATTATATGCTATCAAATACTATCAGTTGCTACCAGGTGCTATCAGTTTCTACCAGGTGTTAACAGGTACCATCAGTTGCCATCAGAAACTATCACTCGCTATCAGGTACTATCAGGTGCTATCAGGTGCTATCGGGTACTATCAAGTTCTATCAGGTGCTGTTAGGTGCTATCAGGTACTATCTGGTGCTATCAGTTGCCATCAGGTCGCTATCAAGTGCTATCAGGTATTATCTGGTGCTGTCTGGTGCTATCAGTTGGAATCAGTTTCAATCAGTCACTATTAAGTGCTATCAGGTGCTATCAGTTGCTATGAAGTGCTACCAGGTGCTATCAGGCGCTATCAGTTGCTGTCAGGCGCTATCAGTTGCTATCAAGTGCTGTCTGGTGATATCAGGTGCTATCAGTTGGAATCAGTTGCAGTCAGTCACCAATAAGTGCTATCAGGTACCATCTGGTGCTATCAGTTGTCATCAGGTCGCTATCAAGTGCTATCAGGTATTATCTGGTGCTGTCTGGTGCTATCAGTTGGAATCAGTTTCAGTCAGTCACTATTAAGTGCTATAAGGTGCTATGAAGTGCTATCAGCTACTATCAAGTGCTATCAGATGCTATCAGGTGCTCTCAGTTGCTGTCAGGTGCTATCAGTTTCTACCAGGTGCTAACAGGTACCATCAGTTGCCATCAGAAACTATCACTCGCTGTCAGGTACTATCAGGGGCTATCAGGTCGCTATCAACTGCTATCAGGCATATCAGGTATTATTAAGTACTATCAGGTACTATCAGCTACTATCAAGTGCTATCAGTTGCTATCAAGTTCTGTCTGGTGATATCAGGTGCTATCAGTTGGAATCAGTTTCAATCAGTCACTATTAAGTGCTATAAGGGGCTATCAGTTGCTATGAAGTGCTACCAGTTGCTATCAGGTGCTATCAGTTGCTATCAGGTGCTAACAAGTACCATCAGTTGCCATCAGAAACTATCACTCACTATCAGTTGCTATCAGGTGCTATCGGGTACTATCTGGTGCTATCAGTTGCCATCAGGTCGCTATCAACTGCTATCAGGCATATCAGGTATTATTAAGTACTATCAGATACTATCAGCTACTATCAGTTGCTATCAAGTTCTGTCTGGTGATATCAGGTGCTATCAGTTGGAATCAGTTTCAATGAGTCACTATTAAGTGCTATAAGGTGCTATCAGTTGCTACCAGGTGCTATCAGGCGCTAGCAGTTGCTGTCAGGTGCTAGCAGTTGCAATCAGGTGCTATCAGTTACTAGCAGGTACTGTCTGGTGATATCTGGTGCTATCAGTTACTATCAAGTGCTGTCAGTTGCACTCAGGTGGTATCAGGTGGTATCATGTACTATCTGGTGCTATCAGTTGCAATCAGGTCGCTATCAGGTGCTCTGATGTACTATCAGGTGCCATCAGGTGCTATCCAGTACTATCAGGTGCTGTCAGGCGCTATCAGTTGCTATCAGTTGCTATCAGGTGCTATCAGGTGCTATCACTTACTATCAGGTGCTCTCAGTTGCTATCAGGTACTATCAGATGCTATTAGTTGCAAACAAGTGCTATCAGCTACTGCCAGGTACTATCAGGTTCTATCAGGTACTATCAAGTCCTATCAGATACTGTCAGGTGCTATAAGGTGCTATCACCTACTATCTGGTGTTATCAGTTGCCATCAGGTCGCTATCAACTGCTATCAGGCATATCAGGTATTATTAAGTGCTGTCAGGTACTATCAGCTACTATCAAGTGCTATCAAGTGCTATCAGTTGCTATGAAGCGCTATCAGCTACTATCAGGTGCTATCAGATGCTATCAGGTGCTATCAGTTCCTGTCAGGTGCTACCAGTTGCTATCAAGTGCTACCAGATGCTACCAGGTGCTATCAGTTTCTACCAGGTGCTAACAGGTACCATCAGTTGCCATCAGAAACTATCACTCGCTGTCAGGTGCTATCAGGTACTATCAGGTACTATCAAGTTCTATCAGTTACTGTTAGGTGCTATCAGGTACTATCTGGTGCTATCAGTTGCCATCAGGTCGCTATCAACTGCTATCAGGCATATCAGGTATTATTAAGTGCTATCAGGTACTATCAGCTACTATCAAGTGCTATCAAGTGCTATCAGTTGCTATCAAGTTCTGTCTGGTGATATCAGGTGCTATCAGTTGGAATCAGTTGCAGTCAGTCACCAATAAGTGCTTTCAGGTACTATCTGGTGCTATCAGTTGCCATCAGGTCGCCATCAAGTGCTATCAGGAGCTATCAGGTATTATCTGGTGCTGTCTGGTGCTATCAGTTGGAATCAGTTTCAATCAGTCACTATTAAGTGCTATAAGGTGCTATCAGTTGCTACCAGGTGCTATCAGGCGCTATCAGTTGCTGTCAGGTGCTAGCAGTTGCAATCAGGTGCTATCAGTTACTAGCAGGTACTGTCTGGTGATATCGGGTGCTATCAGTTGCTATCAAGTGCTGTCAGTTGCTCTCAGGTGGTATCAGGTGGTATCGGGTTCTATCAGGTGTCATCATATACTATCTGGTGCTATCAATTGCAATCAGGTCGCTATCAGGTGCTCTGATGTACTATCAGGTGCCATCCGGTGCTATCCACTACTATCAGGTGCTGTCGGGCGCTATCAGTTGCTATCAGGCGCTATCAGTTGCTATCAGGTGCTATCACTTACTATCAGGTGCTATCAGATGCTATTAGTTGCAAACAAGTGCTATCCGGTACTGCCAGGTACTATCAGGTACTATCAAGTCCTATCAGATACTGTCAGGTGCTATCACCTACTATCTGGTGCTATCAGTTGCCATCAGGTCGCTATCAACTGCTATCAGGCATGTCAGGAATTATTAAGTGCTATCATTTACTATTAGCTACTATCAAGTGCTATCAGGTGCTATCAGTTGCTATCAAGTGCTATCAGGTGCTATCGGGTACTATCAAGTTCTGTCAGGTACTGTTAGGTGCAATCAGGTGCTATTAGGTACTATCTGGTGCTATCGGTTGCCATCAGGTCGCTATCAAGTGCTGTCAGGTATTATCTGGTGCTGTCTGGTGCTATCAGTTGGAATCAGTTTCAGTCAGTCACTATTAAGTGCTATAAGGTGCTATGAAGTGCTATCAGCTACTATCAAGTGCTATCAGATGCTATCAGGTGCTCTCAGATACCATCAGTTGCCATCAGAAACTATCACTCGCTGTCAGGTACTATCAGGTGCTATCAGGTACTATCAGGTCGCTATCAAGTGCTATCAGGCATATCAGGTATTATTAAGTACTATCAGGTCCTATCAGCTACTATCAAGTGCTATCAGTTGCTATCAAGTTCTGTCTGGTGATATCAGGTGCTATCAGTTGGAATCAGTTTCAATCAGTCACTATTAAGTGCTATAAGGTGCTATCAGTTGCTACCAGGTGCTATCAGGCGCTAGCAGTTGCTGTCAGGTGCTAGCAGTTGCAATCAGGTGCTATCAGTTACTAGCAGGTACTGTCTGGTGATATCTGGTGCTATCAGTTGCTATCAAGTGCTGTCAGTTGCACTCAGGTGGTATCAGGTGGTATCGGGTTCTATCAGGTGCCATCATATACTATCTGGTGCTATCAGTTGCAATCAGGTCGCTATCAGGTGCTCTGATGTACTATCAGGTGCCATCCCGTGCTATCCAGTACTATCAGGTGCTGTCAGGCGCTATCAGTTGCTATCAGTTGCTATCAGATGCTATTAGTTGCAAACAAGTGCTATCAGGTACTGCCAGGTACTATCAGGTTCTATCAGGTACTATCAAGTCCTATCAGATACTGTCAGGTGCTATCAGGTGCTATCACCTACTATCTGGTGTTATCAGTTGCCATCAGGTCGCTATCAACTGCTATCAGGCATATCAGGTATTATTAAGTGCTGTCAGGTACTATCAGCTACTATCAAGTGCTATCAGTTGCTATGAAGCGCTATCAGCTACTATCAGGTGCTATCAGATGCTATCAGGTGCTATCAGTTGCTGTCAGGTGCTACCAGTTGCTATCAAGTGCTATCAGTTTCTACCAGGTGCTAACAGGTACCATCAGTTGCCATCAGAAACTATCACTCGCTGTCAGGTGCTATCAGGTACTATCAGGTACTATCAAGTTCTATCAGATACTGTTAGTACCTGATAGCACCTAATAGCAATTATCTGGTGCTATCAGTTGCCATCAGGTCGCTATCAACTGCTCTCAGGCATATCAGGTATTATTAAGTGCTATCAGGTACTATCAGCTACTATCAAGTGCTATCAAGTGCTATCAGTTGCTATCAAGTTCTGTCTGGTGATATCAGGTGCTATCAGTTGGAATCAGTTGCAGTCAGTCACCAATAAGTGCTTTCAGGTACTATCTGGTGCTATCAGTTGCCATCAGGTCGCTATCAAGTGCTATCAGGAGCTATCAGGTATTATCTGGTGCTGTCTGGTGCTATCAGTTGGAATCAGTTTCAATCAGTCACTATTAAGTGCTATAAGGTGCCAACAGTTGCTACCAGGTGCTATCAGGCGCTATCAGTTGCTGTCAGGTGCTAGCAGTTGCTCTCAGGTGGTATCATGTGGTATCGGGTTCTATCAGGTGTCATCATATACTATCTGGTGCTATCAATTGCAATCAGGTCGCTATCAGGTGCTCTGATGTACTATCAGGTGCCATCCGGTGCTATCCAGTACTATCAGTTGCTATCAGGTGCTATCACTTACTATCAGGTGCTATCAGATGCTATTAGTTGCAAACAAGTGCTATCCGGTAATGCCAGGTACTATCAGGTACTATCAAGTCCTATCAGATACTGTCAGGTGCTATCACCTGCTATCTGGTGCTATCAGTTGCCATCAGGTCGCTATCAACTGCTATCAGGCATATCAGGTATTATTAAGTGCTATCATTTACTATTAGCTACTATCAAGTGCTATCAGGTGCTATCAGTTGCTATCAAGTGCTGTCAGGTGCTATCGGGTACTATCAAGTTCTGTCAGGTACTGTTAGGTGCAATCAGGTGCTATTAGGTACTATCTGGTGCTATCGGTTGCCATCAGGTCGCTATCAAGTGCTGTCAGGAGCTATCAGGTATTATCTGGTGCTGTCTGGTGCTATCAGTTGGAATCTGGTGCTATCACTTACTATCAGGTGCTCTCAGTTGCTATCAGGCACTATCAGATGCTATTAGTTGCAAACAAGTGCTATCAGGTACTGCCAGGTACTATCAAGTGCTATCAGGTGCTATCAGTTGCTATCAAGTGCTGTCTGGTGATATCAGGTGCTATCAGTTGGAATCAGTTGCAGTCAGTCACCAATAAGTGCTTTCAGGTACTATCTGGTGCTATCAGTTGCCATCAGGTCGCTATCAAGTGCTATCAGGTATTATCTGGCGCTGTCTGGTGCTATCAGTTGGAATCAGATTCAATCAGTCACTATTAAGTGCTATAAGGTGCTATCAGTTGCTACCAGGTGCTATCAGGCGCTAGCAGTTGCTGTCAGGTGCTAGCAGTTGCAATCAGGTGCTATCAGTTACTAGCAGGTACTGTCTGGCGATATCGGGTGCTATCAGTTGCTATCAAGTGCTGTCAGTTGCTCTCAGGTGGTATCAGGTGGTATCGGGTTCTATCAGGTGCCATCATATACTGTCTGGTGCTATCAGTTGCAATCAGGTCGCTATCAGGTGCTCTGATGTACCATCAGGTGCCATCCGGTGCTATCCAGTACTATCAGGTGCTGGGGCAGCAGTGGCTCAGGCGGTAGAGCAGGTCGTCCAATGATCGGAAGGTCAGCGGTTCGATTCCCGCTCCCACAGTCATCTGTCGTTGTGTCCTTGGGCAAGACACTTAACTCTCCTTGCCTCCAGTGTTGGCATCGCTGGTGTATGAATGTGTGGATGAATGTTCGGTGATGGTCGGAGAGGCCGTAGGCGCAGACTGGCAGCCACGTTTCCGTCAGCTTGCCCCAGGGCAGCTGTGGCTACACACGTAGCTTACCATCACCAGGTATGAGTGAGGAGTGGATGAATAATGGATTCACACTAGGGCTGCACGATTAATCGTTAAAAAATCTCGATCTCGATCCACACATACACGTGATCTCATTTCTAACAACAACGATTCTGAAGCATTTTTAATCACTGCTGCGTCACAAATAAACGTTTCGATTTTTTCCCCGAATTTTTTAAAGCGCCCTCAAACGCAGCACTACCGCTGCCTCCCCACCCCCTAACCAATGGTAAAGCGTTATTACTTCAGTGGAGCAAGCCCACCTGCAGTTAGCTGGTTTTTCAAAAAAGCGAGCGAGGCGAGAGTAAAGCAAAGCGGAGTTCAGTCTGCAGCTGGGGGTTGAATGGATGACGAAGAGATACCAGGAGGTAGCGGCGACATTCACCCGCCCGCCCGAACCGAGCTAGTACCTGTGTATTCCTGCTACAAGCTCACCTTCTGAACGGCTGTTCAGTACAGGGGGAAACATTGTGACATGTCACCGCTCATCACTGAAGCCCCAACATGTTGACAGACTTGTATTTTTGGCCAAGAATCTTTAAGCCAATTCTGAAGTTATATTTTCATGGCCATGCATACGCTTTACGTTCTTAGAAATCTAACTGTTTAATTTATATATGATAAGGGGAATATGTTATCAGCCTCTCTCTTTTTTTTTACCTTTTGTGGAAATAGTCTTTCTTCCAAATGATAGAACTACAACTATGCATCTGCCAAAGAAATGCTCCAACAAAGCTCTCATGCAAACACAAGCTTTTTTTGAACATTTTTTTCAATAGATTGTTTTGTTTAAGTTTATTTGTGTAATAAATATTATGTGGATAAAAAAATCCTGACAGAATTGTGATCTCAATTTTAAGCAAAAAAATCGTGATTCACATTTTTCCCAGAATCGTGCAGCCCTAATTCACACAATGTAAAGCGCTTTGGGTGCCTTGAAAAGCGCTATATAAATCTAATCCATTATTATTATTATTATTACCAGTTGCTATCAGGTGCTATCACTTACTATCAGGTGCTCTCAGTTGCTATCAGGTACTATCAGATGCTATTAGTTGCAAACAAGTGCTATCCGGTACTGCCAGGTACTATCAGGTTCTATCAGGTACTATCAAGTCCTATCAGATACTGTCAGGTGCTATCACCTACTATCTGGTGCTATCAGTTGCCATCAGGTCGCTATCAACTGCTATCAGGCATATCAGGTATTATTAAGTGCTATCAGATACTATTAGCTACTATCAAGTGCTGTCAGGCGCTATCAGTTGCTATCAAGTGCTGTCTGGTGATATCAGGTGCTATCAGTTGGAATCAGTTGCAGTCAGTCACCAATAAGTGCTTTCAGGTACTATCTGGTGCTATCAGTTGCCATCAGGTTGCTATCAAGTGCTATCAGGAGCTATCAGGTATTATCTGGTGCTGTCTGGTGCTATCAGTTGGAATCAGTTTCAATGAGTCACTATTAAGTGCTATAAGGTGCTATCAGTTGCTCCCAAGTGCTATCAGGTGCTAGCAGTTGCAATCAGGTGCTATCAGTTACTAGCAGGTACTGTCTGGTGATATCTGGTGCTATCAAGTGCTATCAAGTACTGTCAGTTGCTCTCAGGTGGTATCAGGTGGTATCGGGTTCTATCAGGTGCCATCATATACTATCTGGTGCTATCAGTTTCAATCAGGTGCCATCCGGTGCTATCCAGTACTATCAGGTGCTGTCAGGCGCTATAAGTTGCTATCAGTTACTATCAGATGCTGTTAGTTGCAAACAAGTGTTATCAGGTACTGTCAGGTACTATCAGGTTCTATCAGGTACTATCAAGTCCTATCAGATACTGTCAGGTGCTATCAGGTGCTATCACCTACTATCTGGTGCTATCAGTTGCCATCAGGTCGCTATCAACTGCTATCAGGCATATCAGGTATTAAGTGCTATCAGGTACTATTAGCTACTATCAAGTGCTATCAGGTGCTATCAGTTGCCATCAGGTCACTATCAAGTGCTATCAGGAGCTATCAGATATTATCTGGTGCTGTCTGGTGCTATCAGTTGGAATCAGTTTCAATCAGTCACTATTAAGTGCTATCAGTTGCTACCAGGTACTACCAGTTGCTATCAGGTGCTACCAGTTGTTTTTATATGCTATCAGCTACTATCAGTTGCTACCAGGTGCTACCAGATGCTACCAGGTGCTATCAGCTTCTACCAGGTGATATCTGGTGATATCGGGTGCTATCAGTTGCTATAATGTGCTGTCAGTTGCTCTCAGGTGGTATCATGTGGTATCACGTACTATCAGGTGTCATCATATAACATCTGGTTACATCAGTTGCAATCAGGTCGCTATCAAGTGCTATCAGGTATTATCAGGAGCTATCGGGTATTATTAGGTACTATCAGGTGCTATCAGGTACTATTAGGTACTATCAGATGCAGTCAGTTGAAATGAGGTCGCTATCAAGTGCAAGTGGGCCGCTCAGCTACTGCTCTTAAATGTTTTTTCTCCTATCTCACAGATCACCAATTTTATGTAAGTATGGATACCTGCTCCTCAAGAATCCTTAAAATCCTTTGTGGTGTTCCCCAAGGATCAATTTTAGACCCGATACTTTTTAATTAGTATATTTTACCTCTTGGGGATGTCATCAGGAGACACGACTTTGACTTTCACAGCTATGCTGATGATACACAGCTTTACATCACCGTGTCTCCTGATGACCTGGAGCCAGTTAACGTCCTTTTAAACTGGATTTTACATATAAAGTCATGGATGGCAGAGAACTTCTTACAGCACTGTCAGGACAAAACTGAAGTTTTAATTATCGGCCCTGAAAACAAGAGAGATCATTTTACCAAAACTACATCATTTTAATCCTCAATGTGGGAGAAACCTTGGTATTCTTTTCGTCTCTGAGCTTGATTTTATTCCACACATCAAAAATGTCACAAAAACAGGATTTTATCATCTTAAAAACATCGCTAGAGCCGCCCTTTTCTCTCTCTGCCAGCACGGAGGTGCTGGTGCTTTTATTTCTAGTAGATTAGATTACTGTAACGCCCCGCTCTCTGGTCTTCCTAAAAAGTCCATCTCAAACCTACAGCTACTTCAGAACTCGGCGGCACCAGTTCTGACGAGGACCAGAGGGAACACATCACACCAGTTTTAAAATCGCTGCATCGGCTCCCCGTTCATTTCAGGATTGATTTTAAGGTTCTTTTAGTAGTTTATAAATGTCTTAATGGTCTTGGGCCTTCTTATTTATCTGACCTTGTTTTGAATTATGAACCCTTGCAGACCCTGAGGTCCTCTGGTAGCGGCCTTTTAGTTGTTCCAAGGGTGAGGACCAGGACATACGGCGAGGCCTCTTTCCATTGTTACGGCCCTCGACTGTGGAACAGCCTCAGTTTCTAGTGAAGCTAAAGTGAGAGCAGCACATGCAAACATATGATGTGCGTGTGCTGGAGTTCAGAGCCTTCTATGGCCAAGGCCTGATCAAGCTGTTGTCTCATTTTCTGCTAAGTTTGAACAGCTGATGTTGTTACCTTATATCTGGTATTTGGTTTTATTTTCCTATTTTTCTCTCATCTCTTTTTCATTTTCTTTTATTTGTCCATTCTTCCCCAACCCTCTGGCCAGGTCCAACATGTAAAATCAGCAACAGAAAAACAAAGAATAAAACTTAAATCATCAAGAGGAACTTCCTTTCCATAAAGCTCCTCATGGCAAAGCACAACGGCCAGACCATCATTCTGCCACCACCATGCTGGACAGGACAAGTAGGAAAAAAACGTGGTTTTTATGCAGGTTCTCACATGTGAAATTTGTTTTTGCTTAGTGTCGATAAAATTCCAGGTATAAACCGTTGATTTGTTGGGTGGCCATCTTTACAGGGGGACGTCGTGGTAGGTGAGTTCTTCCCAACTTTCTGAGTTGGATATCTGACTTCAAGTGGGATGTGATGTCATTCCTACATCCGACATCCAAGCTCAGATTTAAATCGAACGCATCAGTATCAGCCAGAATACCTTCATTATTGATAGATTATCGATCTGTTTTTGTAAGCACTGTTAGCTGTGAAACTGATCTGATCTGGACCGTGAGCTGAGAAACTGGACTGGAACTGGTTCTGGATCTGCACAGAACCGGTAGCTTGTTCAGTGGTCTACTGTGATCTAATGATCAATTTGGCCTCAAGTGCTTGCCATGGAAACAACTGTCCAATCAGAGACCTGTCAGTGTGACACGATCATGAAGTTTTGCACAGTCCCCCAGCCTGGTCAGATTCATGATGGGTCTGTGCTGGTCCGGTGGTTCTGATGGTTCTGTATTCTCGCAGATTGCGGTGGATAACGGATTTGGGGGCATTTATGGCCAACAGAAAGCTGATTGGATGGTGGATGTGGTTCAGCAGTATCTCCATGACAACGGTAGGTAAGCATAGAAAGATCCATCACCTGTGGTGCTGATCAATTCAGAATGTGCACATCACGACGGAACCGGCCTGCTGTTTACGTGTTTTATGTTAAAAACACATTTAAACCACTGTAAACAGAGAGGTCCTTACCACGACGAGTAAGAACACAGTAAAAACACGCTAGAGAGAGGTCCTTAACACGACGAGTAAGAACACAGTAAAAACACGCTAGAGAGGTCCTCACCACGGCGAGTAAGAACACAGTAAAAACACGCTAGAGAGAGGTCCTTAACACGACGAGTAAGAACACAGTAAAAACACGCTAGAGAGGTCCTCACCACGGCGAGTAAGAACACAGTAAAAACACGCTAGAGAGAGGTCCTTAACACGACGAGTAAGAACACAGTGAAAACATGCTAAAGAGAGATCCTCACCACAACGAGTAAGAACACAGTGAAAACACGCTAGAGAGGTCCTCACCACGACGAGTAAGAACACAGTGAAAACACGCTAGAGAGGTCCTCACCACGACGAGTAAGAACACAGTAAAAACACGCTAGAGAGATCCTCACCACGACGAGTAAAAACACAGTAAAAACACGCTAGAGAGATCCTCACCACGACGAGTAAGAACACAGTAAAAACACGCTAGAGAGAGGTCCTAATCACGACGAGTAAGAACACAGTAAAAACACGCTAGAGAGAAATCCTCACCACGACGAGTAAGAACACAGTAAAAACACGCTAGAGAGAGGTCCTTAACACGACGAGTAAGAACACAGTAAAAACACGCTAAAGAGGTCCTCACCACGGCGAGTAAGAACACAGTAAAAACACGCTAGAGAGAGGTCCTTAACACGACGAATAAGAACACAGTGAAAACATGCTAAAGAGAGATCCTCACCACGACGAGTAAGAACACAGTGAAAACACGCTAGAGAGGTCCTCACCACGACGAGTAAGAACACAGTAAAAACACGCTAGAGAGATCCTCACCACGACGAGTAAGAACACAGTAAAAACACGCTAGAGAGATCCTCACCACGACGAGTAAGAACACAGTAAAAACACGCTAGAGAGGTCCTTATCACGACGAGTAAGAACACAGTGAAAACACGCTAGAGAGAGATCCTCACCACGACGAGTAAGAACACAGTAAAAACACGCTAGAGAGGTCCTTATCACGACGAGTAAGAACACAGTGAAAACATGCTAAAGAGAGGTCCTGACCACGTCGAGTAAAGCACAGTAAAAACATGCTAGAGAAATCCTCACCACGACGAGTAAGAACACAGTGAAAACACGCTAGAGAGAGGTCCTCACCACGACGAGTAAGAACACAGTAAAAACACGCTAGAGAGAGATCCTCACCACGACGAGTAAGAACACAGTAAAAACACGCTAGAGAGAGATCCTCACCACGACGAGTAAGAACACAGTAAAAACACGCTAGAGAGATCCTCATCACGACGAGTAAGAACACAGTAAAAACACGCTAGAGAGAGATCCTCACCACGACGAGTAAGAACACAGTAAAAACACGCTAGAGAGAGGTCCTCACCACGACGAGTAAGAACACAGTAAAAACACGCTAGAGCGAGATCCTCACCACGACGAGTAAGAACACAGTAAAAACACGCTAGAGAGAGGTCCTCACCACGACGAGTAAGAACACAGTAAAAACACGCTAGAGAGAGATGCTTACCACGACGAGTAAGAACACAGTAAAAACACGCTAGAGAGAGGTCCTCACCACGACGAGTAAGAACACAGTAAAAACACGCTAGAGAGAGGTCCTCACCACGACGAGTAAGAACACAGTAAAAACACGCTAGAGAGAGATGCTTACCACGACGAGTAAGAACACAGTAAAAATACGCTAGAGAGAGGTCCTCACCACGACGAGTAAGAACACAGTAAAAACACGCTAGAGAGAGGTCCTCACCACGACGAGTAAGAACACAGTAAAAACACGCTAGAGCGAGATCCTCACCACGACGAGTAAGAACACAGTAAAAACACGCTAGAGAGAGATCCTCACCACGACGAGTAGGAACACAGTAAAAATACGCTAGAGAGAGGTCCTCACCACGACGAGTAAGAACACAGTAAAAACACGCTAGAGAGAGGTCCTCACCACGACGAGTAAGAACACAGTAAAAACACGCTAGAGAGAGGTCCTCACCACGACGAGTAAGAACACAGTAAAAACACGCTAGAGAGAGGTCCTCACCACGACGAGTAAGAACACAGTAAAAACACGCTAGAGAGAGATCCTCACCACGACGAGTAAGAACACAGTAAAAACACGCTAGAGAGAGGTCCTCACCACGACGAGTAAGAACACAGTAAAAACACGCTAGAGAGAGGTCCTCACCACGACGAGTAAGAACACAGTAAAAACACGCTAGAGAGAGATCCTCACCACGACGAGTAAGAACACAGTAAAAACACGCTAGAGAGAGGTCCTCACCACGACGAGTAAGAACACAGTAAAAACACGCTAGAGAGAGGTCCTCACCACGACGAGTAAGAACACAGTAAAAACACGCTAGAGAGAGGTCCTCACCACGACGAGTAAGAACACAGTAAAAACACGCTAGAGAGGTCCTCACCATGACGAGTAAGAACACAGTAAAAACACGCTAGAGAGAGGTCCTCACCACGACGAGTAAGAACACAGTAAAAACACGCTAGAGAGAGTTCCTCACCACGACGAGTAAGAACACAGTAAAAACACGCTAGAGAGGTCCTCACCATGACGAGTAAGAACACAGTAAAAACACGCTAGAGAGGTCCTCACCATGACGAGTAAGAACACTGTAAAAACACGCTAAAGGGAGGTCCTCACCACGATGAGTAAAAACACTGTAAAAACATGCTAGAGAGGTCCTCACCACGACGAGTAAGAACACAGTAAAAACACGCTAGAGAGAGATCCTCACCACGACGAGTAAAAACACTGTAAAAACACGCTAGAGAGGTCCTCACCACGACGAGTAAAACACTGTAGAAACACACTAGAGAGGTCCTCACCACGACGAGTAAGAACACAGTAAAAACACGTTTATCATTGTGTGTGTGTGTGTGTGTGTGTGTGTGTGCGTGCGTGCGTGCGTGCGTGCGTGCATGCGTGTGTGTGTGTGTTTAGCTGACTTGCAGCAGTGTGAGGTGGAAGACTTCATCTCGGAGTTAATGGATCAGGAATTCGACACAGTGGTGGAAGACGGAAGTTTGCCTCAGGTACACGCACTCACACAAGGCAAGGTGTTCCACCTGGTCTGAAGCTGCGGGCGTACCTGCCTTCACCCAGCAGGGCTGCAGGATACCCGGGATCCTGCTGGAACCAGATCTCGTGGTGCAGTAGCCTAGACCCTGCTGAAGGACCTGACCTGGAATAGGATCCAGGGCTGATTTGTAGTTTATTTATGTTTTTACCTGTTTGTATATTTCCTTTTATAACTTTGATATGCAAGCCTCATCTTCTTCACCCTAATACTGTGTGTGTGTGTGTGTGTGTGTGTGTGCGTGTGTGTGGTGTGTGTGTGTGTGTGCACATGCGCACGCGTCCAGGTGTCGTGCACTCTCCTGCAGATGTTCTGTCATTACCAGCAGGGGGCGCTGCAGCAGCTCAGGCTCACCATAGACTCTCTGACACATAAACAGACGCAGAGGATGAAAGTTGAGGCCTCGTCCCCTCAGTTTGATGACGAGAGTGACAAGGAAACACAGGTACAAACCTCTGGGTTCTGATTGGTTCATTCCCACCCAGCTGATAATCCAGGAACAGTAGAACGAGCCACGTTCAGATCCTCTGATCCGACCACCAAGGTGGTTTCTCTGACATCAGCTTGGTCACTCGCCTCCCCTGCTCCTCCTCTCTCCTCCCCTCCTCCTCTCGTCTCCCCTGCTCCTCTTCTCGTCTCCCCTGCTCTTCCTTTCATCTCCCCTGCTCCTCCTCTTGTCTCCCCTGGGAGAGGGGAATGATTTCAGCACCATTTACTTCCCAAGCTAGAGGGTATCGTCATGACCTCAATACATGAATCCCCTTTAATGCCCATAAGGTAGCAGAAAGGATGGGAGATTTCTGAAAATCCAGGTTACGCTCTTTACACAAACTCAAAATTTAGTCCATATCCATACTCCAAATAAGGTTGAACCTGATTTCTATAGCAATTTATTCTGTACACTGTCTGAAATATGGAAAACTATCTGGCTATAAAATTAATAAGTCCTCCATAATGCTACTAACCCAAACACTGAGGTCAAATCCCACATATATACCCATCTTTTTAGAAACGTGAAAAATTTTACTTGGAATCCAAATCGTCCGAAACTTCGAAAAGGTGGCAGAATGTAACTAGAAGCCAGTGTTGGCCAGTATTCCTAACGGGGGGAAGATGGTCTAACCTCCAAATCTCAGTGATCGGCAGAATAATGTGCTGAAAATGGACTTTCTACCCAAAGTACTTAGTTTCAGAATATCCCTCTACCACTCCATCATTGTCTTAAAAATAAAAAGATCTTTAACCAGTTTCTGAGGAATAAAAGGCGACCAAGGCTCCGTTGTCTTTATGATACCTGCCTTTTGATAGAGGAGGCTTGCAGTGGTATTATTAAAAACAATAATGTTCGACTTTACCACAGAAAATTCTATCGCATGGAGAAATATTGAAGCGTCCTCAGAGCTCCAGACTAACTTTCTTTATCAGGACCACGGCGGCCCCTAACTTCAATTTTATTTGCAGTTGACATAAAAAACATCTTACTGGCCTCACTAAAACAAAACAAGCAGACATGGTAGGACTGGTCCACGTAGTTCCTGGTAATAAACAGCTTCAGGGCCTGATGCTCCTCCAGCTGCTGTTCCCACTCCTCAGTAAGAACAGCAGCTATTGGCTGTCCTAGAAGTCGCTAATCAGCATCAGCCTGGTACATAAAGCTGTAATGGATGCTGTTATAAAGAGGGATGAAAGAAAAAATCTATAAAAAGACAACCTAAAATGTTTAGAACAGCAAAATAAATAAAATAATAATTCTATGAATATTTTATTTATTGTTTAGTTCTGTTTTTTAAGTGTATTTGTTTTTTAATTAGGAGTCTGGAGCATGTTTAAATATTTCCTCCACACTCTTCATTAACAGACGTTACTGTGACGGTAAACCAGCAGGATCCTCCAGCAGCAGCTTCTACGTTTCATTTCCAGCCTGGTCATGAAACAGAGCTGAACGTCGTCTGAATGCAGCAGCTGCTGCTGCGAGAAGACCAAGCCTCGTATGAGAGGGTCTGACCAGCACCGCTCCTCGTTGGGAAGATAAACTCCCTTCATTCACCTCCGTCTCCAAAAGTCTCCAATAACCAGAAAAACCCGCTAGAGGGTCTGAAAACTCGCTAAATACAACCACAAAGTCGCTACGCTGGCAACCCTGAGGAATAACAAATTCCTCCAAGACCCGCCTCTTTCCACACATCAGCCAATCACAGAGCTCATTCGTTCCCGCTCACACACGCATTGGCTGTCGTCTTCTTCGTTGGTGTTTGTCTCCTTTTCTCGTAATGAAGTTAGTTTGAGACAAACCAGCAGCTACTTTGTTTTTACTGTGAACTACTGGGCTGAAGAGGGAGCAGAAGCTTGTTAGAGACCAAATAAATTAAATTATAACTCCTACTAGAAAAATATTGGCTAATGTATCGTCGCCGTTGGAGAGTCGATCAAAAATTCACTCGCAAAAATGCGACTGTTTGGTCGCAGTCTGGACCCTGCTTGTCCCTCAAGATGCTCCTCCTCAATTTACTCTGACAATACAATCACCTTAAAAAGCTCTCTGGCAGTTTAAAATACGATCTGTTAGGAAGGTGTGGAGCTGAGACCCGCCCACTCTCCATATTTAGCCTGAACTTCCTGGCAGACATAACGGGGCTTTAAATTGTGGGCGGACAGGGGAAACAAGTAAATGTCTGTGGAGGGATGGAAGACTTCTAACATATGAAACAAGTGGTTTCTAAATTCAACATCCTCAAACACTTTTACAAACACTTGCAACTAAGAAACTTTGTCAGGTCTCCCCAGAATAATTTTACACAAATTCCTTCTTTGTCTGGAAAACATCCCCGTGGTAGCAGTTTGCTGTCGGCATCTTCTTCACCATCTTCTACCTCTAAACTCGCTGCTGGGAAATCTGACCTACAGGAGGAAAAGACGCCGCGGGGAACGCCTGTAACCCAATACGCGTTTAAAGTTTCTACAATTGAATTGGCTAATGAGACTGTACATCCCGCCCATACATAAACCCAGCCGGCTCCTCCCAGGTGTCCTCCCAGCCGTGGAGGAGATGAAAGTTAACTGTATGCTACCGTCCGTTAAATTAGTGCTGAACCAAAACTTTGTAGGTTGGGCTGAAAAACAAGCATAGATGGCTATGAAGGAGTCTTCCTGAATCCAGGAATACTATGAGCAAGCGAGCATTTCAGCCTGGATCAAAGAGCCGTCCCTACGTTTCCCGCTGCAAGAATTGCAAACACTGGAACATCAGCAACGTATGTGTAAAAGGGTGTGAGGCCATTTATTAAGTAAAGCCTCATTTCCTGGAAACACCTGATACCTGGTCCAGTCTTGCTGTATTTTAACACTCATTACCTGAGGTTTACCTCGATGTTGGCTCGTCTTACTTCCGGCTAGTTCTGGGCCCTCAGGAGGAGCTGGTCCGCTGACCTGAGAGCCCAGGGTGGTGTATGAGGAGGGAGGAGCTCAGGTACACGGGGCAGCACCGCAGCCAGAGAAGAGCAGATCAAACCGGTTCGATGCGCTCATACCTGCGTTAAAAGATGCGCTTTTCGTACAAGCTGCAGTCGAGAAATAAAGAACCGAGTCACCCTAAAGTCAGGCGCCTGGTAGTAATCCAGCCGGGTGGTGGCACAGGGATCACGGCTGGCGGTGCTGGAAATGCCTGAAAGAAGCTGGATCTGATAACCAACCCAATCTGCTTCCAAGCTTCAGTTCTGAATCCATTTAAACCAGGGTTACAATCTGGCTTGATCCAGATCTGCCAGCTGAACTGGGTCCAACACCATCACCCCAGACTGAACGTCCTTAGAACGTGTTCGTAGCCCCGAGATGAGCCGAGAGGGTTGGGCCTTTTAAACAGGACCCGAACTGTTCCAGAGCCTCGCCTTTTATGCTGACACAATGTTCCAGGTTAAAATGTGGTGATGGACGGCGGTTAATCCAGCAGAATGAGACCCGCACCGCCACCAGAACCGCATGATGGAGCATCAGTAAAAGCCCAGTGCTGGTTCAGCTCTCTGCTTCGCTTTGAAACACGACGGAAAAATCTCGACCACTGTGCTCGTTTAGGTGTGAATGATCTGATTATTAATTCTTTCCAAGGCTTCAGATGGAAAAAGACTATTTGGAAATTGGCCTAAAGTTTGCAAGAACATGTGCGTGTAGCAGGTTTTTAGAGAAGCGGCTGCTCGACCGTGTTTTTAAACCTTGAAGAAGCAGTCCTGAGCGGAGACCTCCATTAATCACAGCAGAAGCTCCTTCACCGGGCAGGGGGAGCAGCATCGTGAGGCCAACCTGAGGGCTTCAGGTGAGCCACCACCTCCTGTCGCTGAGCGACGCTGACGTGCTGAACCTGGTGGAAACCAGCCGAGGCTCCGATGTGGCCTTCTGAGGCCACCTTATCAATGAAAACCGGGAGCTCGAGGGGGATTAAGTATAGCCGCAACGGGCTTAATACGCGATGTTTGTGACAGAAAGGATGTTAGCAAATATTTCCTGACATACGTTAGGACCTAACCTGTTACCATGGTGACGGTATTGTCTCATTGTCTCTGCAGCTGATGGAGTGTGACGTCTTTGGTCCATCAGTCGGCAGGACACATCCTCCTCCTCAGGACGAAGAGGACGGCTGGACGGTGGTTAGAAAGAAGAAGTGATGATGAAGAGGAGGAAGAGCAGCTGTGAAACAGAAAGGATGGAGGAACTCTGGCTTATATTAAACATGGTGAATGTGGTGGTTTGTTCTGGTTCTGTAACAGGTTGTTGGTTCTGATCCCAGCAGTCCCATGATCCCAGTTCAGTTTGTTCCCAGTACCAACGTCCCACCTGAAAGACCTGATCTTCATCTCTGAGCTTCTTTTCTGGACGGAGGAACATGAGACAGGTGGGCCGGTGAAGGCCCGCCCTCCTTCACCGGCCCACCTGTCTGAGGTGAAGGAGTGCTGGTGTTCACCGGGACCCCGAGGAGGATGTGATTCTCTTCTCTTAATGCCACATTTAAAACGATGAAAACCTTCCTCTCGTGTATCTACGTTCAGCACTATGGAAGGTTTCACCGTTTTTATTAGAATGCAGCAACACCGAGTCTGGATCCCACCGAAGTGTCGGGAACAAACACCACGTACCACTCATAGACTGTATATAAAAGATGGGCGGAGCCTCCGTGACGTCACCTGTAGGTTTCTGAAGTTCATTGGATGGTTCCCACCGTCGCCATTTTGGCAGTGAAAATCCAAAAATGGGCAAACAGGTGGAGCTGAGAGGGAGGCTGTGAAGGTGGGGGTGGATGATTGACACCTATCAAACTCCGAGCTGCCTGTAGCTAAGAGCTAACCGAGCTAACCCGGAGCTAATGGTAGCTAACGGAGGTAGGTGGGCTAAAGCTAAGGCGCGCTGTTAGCTGGCTAAAAACCTCGATTGTGTTACACTCTCCCTTCTTTCCGTAGATATTGGATACCTGTCAATCAAAGGGACACGCCCCTAATTATGCCAAATTTCAAGATTAAATAACATCCAAACTGATGAGTCAGAAAAAATTCTCCCCCTCACAGTTGTCATGAAGGTAAACTTGACCTTTTAATCCTAAAATGGGTTTTTGTACCAGGCTTTAAACATGTTTATTTCTGCTGTGAAGTTGGTCTTTTTAACATGGAAGTCTATGGGATTGTGTTGGAGCCCCCTAGTGGATGAGGGGGGGAACTGCAATTTTTTGCAGTCCGCATAGGCTTCGTCTTTTATCGGTGGAAGGTTGCTGCTTGGTCTCACCTCAGAAATACATCTGGATCAATCATGACATAAAAACCCTTTTCAACAGAAACTGGTCTAATGAAGGCCACCTCCTCTCGAGGCTTCCATATTCCCACCTCATGTCTCCTCATCAGCTTCCCAGCGGCGTGTTCAGGATGGAGCTACGTTCTGGTTTGATCCATTAAGCATACGAAGCAACCTTCATCAGCAGCACCATGGTCATCATCAGAAATATGAGACAAACAAGCTCTTCATCCTCCTGTTTCTATTGGTCCAACAGCATTGGTCGTGGTTGTTGCCAAGAAAATGCTTATTCATCTACAACGTGATTATTCTCAACTTTCATCGTATGAAAACATTCTTAAAGAAAAAAATGGGTTTTAGATAGTTTATGTACATTTAGTGTAAACTGTGATTAAACCTACATCTTTTCTGGGACTGCACAAATACAAAAATCTTTTGGACTCATGTTGAACTTTTTATTCAGAAAAGGTATAATTGTGTCATTAAAAAAGAAGTATGGGCTGTTTGGTGTCAAAATAACCTTGAACACTGATAAGCTGTACATTGTTAATTTGCTTGTAATTAATGGGAAATATGTCCACACCTCCACATGTCGGCATCGTAAAACTGATTTCAGCGCATTCTCAGCATCCTTTCATATGTATATAGATAATCTTAGATTAAGCTCCAACCCAAAACCCTGGTAAGGTGGAGGTAAGAATAGACTGCTTTACATGAACTTGACCAGCAGATGGTGCCAGTGAGCGCTGATTAAACTTCAGCTTATGAACATTTTGGTAAATCAGTCGGCTGGAAATCCCTCACAGGTTCAGGAAGCATCGTTTTCCCGTCACTAGTTGAGACGTGTCACTCAAGGGCAGTGTCTGTTAAAAAATAAATCCATCCATCCATCTATCCATTTTCTTCCGCTTATACGGAGTCGGGTCGAGGGGGCGGCTGCCTAAGCAGGGAAACCCAGACTTCCCTCTCCCCTGCCACATTCACCAGCTCATCCGGAGGGATCCCGAGGCTTTCCCAGGCCAGCCGAGAGATGTAGTCCGTCCAGCGTGTCCTGGGTCTTCCCCGGGGCCTCTTTCAGGTGGGACGCGCCCGGAACACCTCACCAGGGAGGCGTCCAGGAGGCATCCTAACCAGATGCCCGAGCCACCTCATCTGGCTCCTCTCGATGTGGAGGAGCAGCGGCTCTACTCTGAGCCCCTCCTGGATCACCGAGCTCACCCTATCTCTAAAGGAGAGCCCGGCCACCCTGCGGAGAAAACTCATTTTGGCTGCTTGTATTCGCGATCTTGTTCTTTCAGTCACTACCCACAGCTTGTGACCATAGGTGAGGGTAGGAACGTAGATCGACCGGTAAATCGAGAGCTTTGCCTTTCGGCTCAGCTCCTTCTTCACCACGACAGACCGATGCAGAGTCCACGTCACTGCAGACGCCGCACCGATCCGCCTGTCCATCTCCCGCTCCATCCTTCCCTCACTCCTGAACAAGACCCCGAGTTATGTGAGCTCCTCCACTTGGGGCAGGACTCTGTTGCAGACCCGGAGAGAGCGCTCCACCCCTTTTCTGGCTGAGGACCATGGTCTCAGACTTGGAGGTGCTGATTCTCATCCCAGCTGCTTCACACTCGGCTGCGAATCGCTCCAGTGAGAGCTGAAGATCACGGCCCGACAAAGCCAACAGAACCACATCATCCACAAAGAGCAGAGAGTTACTGCCGGCAATGTGGACTAAGCTCTGACACCAGTCGTACAGGGACCGGACAGCTCGTACAAGCAAGTCCGGCACTCCATACTCCCAGAGTACCCCCACAAGAGTCCCTGGGGGACACGGTCTCCTTCTCCAAGTCCACAAAGCACATGTAGATTGGTTGAGCAAACTCCCATGCTCCCTCAAAGACCTTGAAGAGGGTGTAGAGCTGTTCCACGACCAGGACAAAAACCACACTGCTCCTCCTTAATCTGAGGTTCGACTATCCGACGGACCCTCCTCTCCAGCACCCCTGACTAGACCTTACCGGGGAGGCTGAGGAGTGTGATCCCCTGTAGTTGGAGCACACCCTCCGGTCCCCCTTTTTGAAGAGGGGGACCACCACCCCAGTCTGCCAGTCCAGGGGAACTGTCCCCGATGTCCAAGCGATGCTGCAGAGGCGTGTCAGCCAAGACAGCCCTACAGCATCCAGAGCCTTAAGGAACTCTGGGCGGACCTCATCCACCCCCGGGGCCCTGTCACCGAGGAGCTTTTTAACCACCTCAGCAACCTCAGCCCCAGAGATGGGAGAGCCAGCACCAGCTACCCCAGACTCTGCTTCCTCATCGGAAGACGTGTTGGTGGGATTGAGAAGGTCTTCGAAGTATTCCCTCCACCGCCTCACAACGTCCCGAGTCGAGGTCAGCAGCCCCCCATCCCCACTGTACACAGTGTTGACGGAGCACTGTTTTCCCCTCCTGAACCACCGGATGGTGGACCAGAATCTCCTCGAAGCCGTCCGGAAGTCATTCTCCATGGCCTCTCCAAACTCCAAATCATGCGTTAAGGTTTTTTTTTATTTTCCTGGCCTCTGGCTTTGATGACAGAAACATGGCGTCCACGTCTCCTTCCTGCTGCAGCGGTGATGATGGAATCAGGACAGAGCGGCTTTAGTAACATGAAGACACGTTTTCTGTCTGGAACGTAGAGAAGAAGAACCGACGTTTCTTTGTCTAAACCTGCAGAGGGCCCTCAATTCCTTCCTTCCTTCTTTCCTCACTTCCCCCCCTTCCCTCCTTGCTTCCCTCCTCCCTTGCTTCCTTCCTTCCTTCCCTCCTCCTTTCCTTCCTTCCTTCCTTCCCTCCTTCCTTCCCTCCCTCCCTTCCTTCCTTCCCTCCTTGCTTCCTTCCCTCCTTTCCCTCCTTCCTTCCTTCCCTCCTTGCTTCCTTCCCTCCTTTCCCTCCTTCCTTCCTACCTTCCTTGCTTCCCTCCTCCTTTCCTTCATTCCCTCCTTTCCTCCTTCCTTCCCTCCTTGCTTTCCTCCTCCTTTCCTTCCTTCCTTCCTTCCTTCCTTCCTTCCCTCTCTCCTTGCTTCCTACCTTCCTTGCTTCCCTCCTCCTTTCCTTCATTCCCTCCTTTCCTCCTTCCTTCCTTTCCCTCCTTCCTTCCTACCTTCCTTGCTTCCCTCCTCCTTTCCTTCATTCCCTCCTTCCTTCCCTCCTTGCTTTCCTCCTCCCTTCTTTGCTTTCCTCCTTCCTTCCTTCCTTCCCTCCTCCCTTCCCTCCTTCCTTCCCTTGGATTTAGGGTGGGAACGGGCCCCCCGCGCCCCCTCGGTAGCTCCGCCACTGCGTCAGGTGTTCAGCAGGTAAAACTTTCAGGAATTACTGGCAGTGTGCCAGTAATTCCTGATCCACATATTTGGGAAAATTTCTTCAGGTAGCTCTGGATTTCCACTGTGTTCGTGTTCGTGGCCTCGCTGGGAACGTTTTCCTTCCTTCCCATCGACGTCTTTAGTGTCGTCGTGTGTCTGAGATGCTGAGGCTGCTCTTAAATTAAGGAAATTCAACAGGACTCCAGACTTAACGACGCTCCTGCAGTGATGGAAGAAAACGGACATTTCTAATTTCTTCGCGCACCTCGCTGTGTTCATCGGGTTTTATAACACATTCATCTCCTGGCAGAGATCTTCTACCTGAGCAGAACCAAAGCCGCGGGTCTGGTAGCTTCAGGTGTCCTCGGGACGGACCAGCACATCGAAGCGCACAACGCTGCACATGGAGAAGAGACTCAGCAGCTTTCTGCCTCACCTGGAATTTCACAACCTGAACGTCATCCGACTTTCCAATCTGGGATCTGACCTTCATATTAGGAGCATTTCTGTTTGTCCAGGGAGACATTTCAGTCCATCTGAAGCCGCACTGGAGAAGATGGACACAACCACCTGCTGCAGATACTGAAGGAGATGGAGAACAGCAGCCTGGATGTTTTACCTCCTGCCTTCCAGCTAATCACTACACACCTCTTCATAAGAAGCATCATGTTGTGGAAGTTGGAGAGACAGAACATACATGTACACATGATGTACATGTTTAAAGAGAAAATTCATCATGTGTTCAGAATAAAAATCTCATCAGCTGCTTTAAGCTTTGTGTGCTTCATGGAAGCATCAGTAGAAGGTGGAGGAATCCGTCACTGGAGGGCTGGTTCTGACTGACTGATGGTCGAGAATTATGAGGAGATCCAGTCACACAGAATTATTAGTATATGAGGGTTAAAATGTAGGAAGGGTGGTGAAATGTTTACAGGTGTGTATTTCTCTATGGTTTTTTATCCAAAGCGACTTTTATCCACAAGTATTTGATGCTGGACCTTCGTTAAACATGAACTTCATCCTGTGCTGCATTTTAAACGTTAATAAACTGGAATGTAATTTACACCCAGGATAAGACTTAAAACGTAGCCAGTAAATATGGATTATTTAATATTATATATATATTAATGGTTAATAACTAAATATTTTTAGTAGCTAATATTTTATAGATGAGGCCAAACCACATCTAACGGACACAAACTGAAAACTTCAGACTCTTTACAAAGTTTATTTTTTATAGTGAACACAGCCGTGCAGAGAGAACTATTTACATGTGTGTATGTGATGATCATATCACTTTGGCTTTTCCTGCCATCCTGTCCAGTCCACCCAGAGAGCCTCCATCACAGATCTCTGCTGGCTTCACCTCCGCCCGTCCAGCCGCTCGCTCTGCTCCTGGAAGACTTCAGGATGTTGAAGCTGCATCGCTTTTCTTCTGCTGTTCAGCATCTAACAGCTGGTCCTGCACAGCAGCCAGAAGAGAGTCGACCCTTTTTCTACTTCCTGGAGAAAACAGGGTGGAGACAGATACTTAACACACAGCAGCTATAATAAAATTTGTTGAATTGTAATATAAAAACTCAACAAGATGCCTGTACACTGCAGTAGGATGTTTTTACCTGCAGCTGGCTGGTGGTTGACGCTGGTTCTGGTAGCTGCTGAATAGATAAACATTTTAGAATTAAATACAAGTTATAAACATGAAGGATGCTAATAAAGCCAACTTTTCATTATAATATATAGTTTAAAATTCTCAATTGTCCAGAAGTGCACACGTTGTGACAGCAGTAATTTCAAATTAAATTAAAAAATAAAGTTTAAGTTCCATTAAAATGAGTCTGCTGTTCCAATCAGTTCTTTGTGGTTCCATCAGTTCCCCCTTTTTCTATTTAATCAAGTATCTGTATATAAGAACATGGTCTACGTTTAACTTTGTCTCCATTAAATCAACAACAGAGATTTTTATGAGCATTAAATCTGTTTTCTTTACCTGATGGATGCAGCTGCTGGAGGCAGCAGGAGCATCCAGGATGGTGTTCAGGTTCCATCTCTGATGAAGTAAACGTGGATCAGAACCAGATTATTTACAAAAAAGATGGAAACAGGTGAAGTAGATCAGCTCAGCTATGTGGGTGGTACCTGAGAACAACTCTGAGGTTTATACAGAAGCTTTAATGCTTCTTATCCTGTTTACTAACCTTCAAACTCTGAAGATGTTTCACTGCGTCACCTCCGTACGCAGGAGGAGACACGTCGGTGGTCCAAGCTGTGGTATTTACTGGTTTTCGGTTCGTCCGGCTCCGGTTGTCGTGGTTCTTAATTTATTTGTGTTCTTGTGTGAGTTTTCTACGTGCCCTGCTTCGCGTTCTCTAACCGAGATCGTCACCAACATTTTTCTATTCTGCTGCGAGCCTTTAAAACTTCTCTGAAAATCCTCCGTGGTGCAGACGGTGAGGAGAGCTTCGACCTCCTCGTCGGTCCACGTACTGCATGTTCTTTTTTCTGTCGTCCGCAGCTGCAACCGTGTTTTTTAAACATGGCGGGGACACAAGATGCGGAAATCTGGCAAGAGGCGTCGCTACCAATCACGTCATGAGGGTTCCTATAGAACCGGAAAAGACCCTGCCTCGGAGTAGGAGCTAAAATGGTTCTAGGAACTGAGGGCTCTTACCTCTAGTTCCTGGTTCCCGAAAAGGTTATAGGGAACTACAAAAGGTTCCTACAGTTGGAAAGGAGCTATTGGCACCGTCGTCGTGAGACCTGCAGCCTTCCCTCTGAAGGCTGCAGGTCTTCCAGTCAGTAAAAGTTGGGCTGTGGATGATTCCACCTCCAGGTGTGGCATCGACTGCGACCGTTCTATGACGGATACCTGTTCTATGTGGCTGAGGTCTGGGTACGATCCAAACCACTGTAAACGTTCTTGGCCTGCTTTATCTCCTTTAACATGTCATACGAAATGTGTTGACTGATGCTATCAGTTCATTTTGTGTATCCTTTGCTAATAAGAGGTATGCTAGCTCCTCTCCACATCAGCAACATGTGTTTTGAGTCCCAGATTAAAAAGTTTCCGTTATGTGGCTGGTACAGCCGGTCTGCACGCCCACGCAGGGGAAGATGACCAACCTGGTTAGACCATCGCGCCTCCCTTCAGCTGGAAGGAGTTCCTCTTCTGTTTGACCCTTTTGGTCTCCAGCTCCTTCCACGTGGTCATGTGACCTAAATGTTCGGGACTCCGCTCGCTGCATTCAGGCCAAAACTAATGAGGCCATGTTTTCCACAACTTCCTCCGGGATTAATAAAGAGCAGAGCCGACACCAGCCCGCTGCTGCTGCTTCTCTCCATTCCTTCATTCCTTGTAGAGGTGGTGGCAGCTTCTCCCATCATCTCTCTTTGGATATGTAAAGTCTGGGTTGGTCCTCTACTAACGAACTGATTCCTTCGCCGAGGGCTGGCCAGCCCACAGGATCTATGGCTGCTCCCTGGACATCAGAAAGGGCCTTCGGGTGGAGCCACTCCTCCACCCGAAGGCAAATACATGCAAGACTGACGTTGGTGTACACATCAAAACATCCTACAACAAATGTAAAAATGTGTCATTTGATTTCTGTCCATGAGTTCTCTTATTTGCTTGTATTGATTTCTAAGGCCCACAGCATGTCGACCACGAGGTCATGGAGGTTTTAGTTGGTGTAAGACATAGTGATGTGGCCACATCACATTACAGCCTAGTAAATGCTGTCTGGTGGTTCTGACCTGGACTCGAGTCCTGGACTCGATCCTCTGCGTTGGCCGGATGTCCCTTCACCTGCATCCCAGCCGAGCGTGATTCAATAAGCCAAACGATGCTGGATCACTTTTAGGAAATAACTTTTGTATTTTATCTTTTTATATTTTAGCGTAGACCTACTGAAAAGTAAGAATGTGGCTTGAATAAACAGAACCATTCACCTGAGACAGGTGTGGGTTCCTGGCCTGTTTTTTATTGGTTCCTGGTACTACAGGATGTCCCGTCTCCTGCAGCTGGATTCAAACACACAGTTGATCCATGTTGTTAACTAGGCTGCTGCATTTGGTAATTTCTGTCATCCTACCACAGAGTTCCACTCCTACAATAAATGTTATCGGACATTGTGTCTCGACTGTTATCACTAGCAGCAGAATACCACAAACAGTAATAATAACACACACACACAGCTACAGTAATACTAGGGCGGCTGAACCAGAAGGATCGGGTTCCAGAGCAGAGGATGGACACCAGAACTTTCCCAACACGGTCACCACACTGCACATGTGCTGTTATTTTCAGGGGCGGATTTGAGAAATTTAGGGTCCAAGGCAAAGGCAGGCATGGGGCCCTCTGACATGAGAGGACAACACACAACAGGTCAGTTATACAGACACACATGCAGTATTTGTTTTACTTTTTATCCCTCTCTTCCCCCTTTCCTGTCTTTTTCTTGTAGTTTTTGTATTTCTCTTTGTTGTCCTTTTCTTTTTTCTTCCTCTCCCTTTCTTTTGCCGTTCTCTCCATGTTTTCTTTTGTCCCTTTGTCTCGTAGTCTTTGTATTATATCTTATTTAGCCTTGGCCTCCAAATCCACTGACTTCCTGATCTCTTCTGGATGGAGAGAACAGGCGGCCTCTCCTGAGACATTGTTGTCCTCAGATATGTTTTAATTAGCTTTGAGAAACTTCTCCCACCTGAAGCCTGGCTGGATAATCTCAGAACTGTCCGTGTCCCAGCCCGTCCTGGTATCTGAAAACAAACGCAGCATAAGGCTCGTAGCAGCCGTGAAATGGATTTCATGCAACTTCAACTTCGTCTGCTCCGCTGTATCTCAGAGGCTAATTCTGCACTTTCTGCTCCACTACTGCATGTTAACGCTGCTGGTTACATATTTCAAACCCCTCCTGCTCAGTGGAAACTATATACCCCCAAAATAATGATTTAATGCTAATATTTGTAATAAACTGAAAGATTCTTCCTTTTGGGAGGTGACAGGGCTGAACACAGGCTGCACATCAAGGAAAGACTAGTGATGCTACAAATATAACAACTGCTTAAACAGCCCAACAGTAAATTAATTCATTTAAAATTAGCTCAACCTTTAACATCCACAGCAGTAAATGAAAACACAAGTTAAAATATTTCTACAAAGCTGTGACACTGGCAGGATCATTTTAATACAGAGTGAGTTAAGTTACATAGTTTTTTTTTTATTATTCATAACTTAACACATTAGGACTAAAAACACCTGCCAAAATTCAAATCTTACTTCAAAATCACCCATAAGCTTTCCTGTCTTTAATGGGATAAAGCAATTCTTATCACTATAGGGGAAAAATCACTCCTTCGACAGTTTTGATGCTCACTAGTTGTTGATCTCCACATGAGAAACCCTCCCCAACAGCTGTCGACTTGTCATTGCACTTGCTGCCGGTAATGGGTGCCTGCTGCTGCTAACCGCCGCTGCTAGCTGCCGCCTCCGCTAGCCGCCACTGCTGCTGCTTGTCTCTTCCCGCCATTAGTTTTTATATGTTTTGCCGCCATCTTCCTGGATACTTTCTGCACATGCACAGATGAACTGATCCAATGTGGTGGAGACTGAAGGGGGGCCCCGAGACACACATAATAAGCATTCTGTTGGCATTTTACCAAAAGGTTTTAATTCAAAAACATAATTAATGTGTGCAAATAAGTAATAACTGTATTAATCATAGGTTTATGAGTAGTTTTATGGGCCCTCAGGAACTTGAGGCCCTAGGCAACCGCCTAGTTTTGCCTCATGGTAAGTCCACCCCTGGTTATGTTATTATAATGCATGTAGAAGCACAGCTAGACCTGCACATGCCGCAAAAACAGCAGCACATAATTCATTGTTGCAGCACCTTCAGGACCGCTCAGGATATTTCATTAAAGAATGTTTAATAAACAGGCAAACATCAATAAACATTGTTTATAAACAATGTTTACCGATGTTTATAAACAATGTTTAGTGCCTGCCTCCTGATGGTAAAATAGTTACTAAAGCATACTTCATCCAGATGCTGGTGATTGGACACTTACATCCATGTAGGTGATATGAAGTTATGTTAGCTAACAAAATGATTAGCAAGCTAACAAAGTAACAGTGATAGCAGCTAGCAGCAATAGCTGAGTGGTAGCAATGAAGTTTTATTCTGTAATACAAAATACTATTTAACATTTAAATGTCAATTTAAGTCAGGTGTGCTGGAGCAGGGAAATTTGGAAAACCTGCAGGATTGTGACTCTTGAGGACCGATGTTGGCCACCCCTGCCCTAGGCCATCGCCAAGGTCACCTATAACAATTGCCGGCCCTGGAAGCAACCACCTGCAGCAGCTGTCAGAAAGGAGAAAACACAGCAGACAATCATCAGGAGCACCTGCAGGAAACCAGGAGGACCAGAAGCAGACTCCCAGCACGGGCCAATCAGCTGCCACCACAGAGGCCAGAGACTGTTCTCATTCTTTCTAAAGTAAATAAAACTTCTATTCTATTCTACAGTCATTTAGCAGGCACTAAATTATTTAACTAAATTTAAACTTTAAATCAATGAGAGGCGACATCATGAATTCCTCAAAGACTCTCCAGCTCTGACTGGTTGGTTACGTTCAGTTGGTGAGACCTGGGAGACAAGGACAGGATGAGACACCTTTGAAACAGATGAAAGTCCAGTGTGTAAGAATTACTGCCACCTAGTGGTAAACATTTGTATAACACAATGGTGAATGTATGGTGGCCATCAGCGGCCAAACTTCTTCCAGATAAAGATGTTTTCATGTTTGAGTGGATCCAGGGGCCTCAGGTGCAGCCACGACTGCACTACAGGTAACTACAGGTGTCCTGTCTTCTTCTGTGGTGCTTTAAGGCTCCCAGACGGAGCTCCAGCATCAGGGTTAAAACTTTTCTCTTTGCTGCTTTTTATCACAACTGTTAATCCCCACACTGGAACTTCATTTCTGTTTATTCTGGTTTATTTGAGCTTTTTTCTTTCTGTTTTTAAGTTTGTATTCAGTGTACTTGTTGATGCTTTGATGTAAAACACTTTGCCTTCTACATGAAATGTGACATACAGGTAGACTCACCTGCATTAGTCATTTTTTAATCATCTGTTGTCAGTCCCACAGTGGGGAAATCCTTTCTCAGCATTTAAACCATCCTGGTTTCTAGGAGCAGATTCCAGCCCGGGAAACATTCAGGGGTTGAGCGCCTTGCTCAGGGACCCACGGTGGTTTTCACCTTAGTTGCCAGCCTGTGGGCTTGAACCCAGGTTCTCCAGACCCAAGCCCACCTCTGTAACTCCCCTCCTGTAGAGGAAAAAAAGACGCTGCTGTCTCCATGTAACTCTGTGGACACCTGGGGGACATGTCCACCTGGACAGGACTTAGAACCTTTTAAAACTTTCATGGTTTCAGAAGGTTTAGTAAGCAGCTGACTTAAGACGTCACTCAGACCGGAACCAGTCAGTTTTCACATAAGAATTTTAGATACATGAACTTCCTGCTGCGTGTGCGCGCATTCGCGAGGGCGTGTGCTTGTCCGCCGAGGCGCTGGCGTCGTGAGCGCGCGTGTGCTGCTGATGGAGCTGAACGCGGACACACTGCTGCGTGGAGGAAGAGGAGGAGGATGAAGATCATCGATCCCACCTGATCGATCAGATCATCGATCCCAGCTGACGTCAGACGATCTGGACCGTGCGCAGACCACGTGACGGAGCCGCAGGTGATCCAGGTAGGAAGCTGTGACCCACCGACTCGGTCCGCAGGTTGAAAATGCGCGCGCAGCATGAAGCCCTCGGAGCGAGCTCCTGAGGTTCGGTTCTGTCTTCCCGGTTCGGTTCCTGCAGCAGGACCTGATGACACCTGAAGATGCTGCACGTACTGCAGGCACGTGGAATCACTTTGATTGACCGCGATGATCACGTGGTCGGTTGTGGACAGATTTCAGTTTCCACAGTCAGAACAAAGCAGAGAGGCGCGTGCATGCATGTGAGCCAACAACAGACTCAAAACAACAGGTCACGTGACATGGTGGAAACGGCTTGGGACTCAGATCGCGCTCTCCGCTTTTGCTTTGTTTAAATATCCAGTTAGAATCAGCTGGGTGGTGACGTCATAGTCCCACCGTGACTTCACAATCAGGTGATCAATAACTGACATAAGAGTCCTTCCGGCCCATCAGACAGACTGACTGTCACGTGACTGATGGTCCATGCATCATGTTTCAGCTGTTTAATCTGAGTGAAAACTGGTTCTGATCCGGATCAGTTCTTGTGGTAAAGCAGTAGAAACTGGTCACATGATGAATGATGGCTGATCGGTTCTGGGTGGTTTCCGGTCTCAGGTTGGAAGGTTCTCTGGTTTCTGGGGTCTCATTTCTAAGGATTAAGGGTTTCTGCGGTCGGTACAGCGTTGCTGATGCTGGTGAGTTTGCTCTCACACTCCAGCGTAGTGCACATGCTTTGGTGTCGTGTTGCAGTTTCTCCTCCTAACCTGAAGGTGGCAGCAGGGGTGGTACCACTGGTAAACTCACCAGCTCAGAGTTCTTTTGATGGTTTACTTCAGTTCGGTGGTATTTCCTGTTTTAAAACAACAATGGCGTCCAGTTTGGTTCATTGTGTTTATTAGCTTGTGGAAGAAAATGAAATGACTCCATCAGCCTCTCATCAACCATTGGGCATTTTTAAAAACGGTGGTTACCACACAAATTCAGCAAGAACATCCAGAAATCTGGCAACACGTGATTCCAAACTGAACAATCACAAGGGAGTACCTCCATGTAACCGTCAGGTCTGGAAGAGGTGCACGTCAAGCCTACGGCAGTGACACAGATGCAGCACGAGCATAAATCTGCCTTAAAGCGGCGCAGGTGAGGGACGCCTTGCCCCGCCCACATGGTGGCCATAAAAGGTCAGGTGGACGCCTGTAATACATATTCATCACATCGTTTCCATGGTGGTTCGGGAGGGAAAAAGAGGGAAGAAGAGGAATTTTTCGGGGTGTGAGACAGAGATCCTGATGGAGCACGTTGGAAAAGGTAAAAATGTGTAACTGGTGGACACGGCGTGGACGTTACTGGTGTCAGAAAGACAGAATAGTGGCAGTGGTGGAGACGCTGTCATCACAGAGTCAGAAGGAAGAAACGCCAGAGGAGTCGGATCGTACGGATGGATATCAGTCGGTAAAACATCCGTCTGCCATGCAGGAGAAGTTCGATTCCCAGAGCGGTGAAAAGCGTCTGCTAGATGACTGTAATGATGCCTGTAATTTGTTTTAATTTATAAAATAAATACGTACAGATAATCTGAGACTGGTAGCAGTTTGTTTAGAGTTAAATAATATTTCTTTCTAGTTGCTGGGTGGGCGGGGCTCCAGTGGGGTGGGCGGGGCTCTAGTTGGGTGGAGGATTCATTTCTCAGGTCTCAGGTTTCTAGTCTTAGGTTTTAGGTTTCTAGTACCAGGTTTCTGGTCTCCGGTTTCTAGTCTCAGGTTTCAGGTTTCTTGTCTCAGGTCTCTGTTGTCCAGGCTCAGTTGAAGGCCTTAGGTCTCAGGTTTCTAGTCTCAGGTTTCTTTTCTCAGGTCTCAGGTTTCAGGTCTGGGGTTTCAGGTTTCAGGTCTGAGGTTTCTGTTCTCAGGTTTCAGGTTTCTGTTCTCAGGTCTCAGGTTTCAGGTCTGGGGTTTCAGGTTTCAGGTCTGAGGTTTCTGGGTACAGGTTTCTGTTCTCAGGTTTCAGGTTTCTGTTCTCAGGTCTCAGGTTTCAGGTTTCTGGTCTCAGGTCTCAGGTTTCAGGTTTCTGGTCTCAGGTCTCATGTCTCATGTCTCAGGTCTCATATCTCTGGTTGCAGTTTTCTGGTCTCTGGTTTCTAGTACCAGGTTTCAGGTTTCTGTTCTCAGGTTTCAGGTCTCAGGTTTCAGGTTTCTGGTCTCAAGTTTCAGGTTTTTGGTCCCAGATTTCAGATTTCTGATGTCAGGCTTCAGGTTTCTGGTCTTAGGTCTCAAGTTTCAGGTTTCTGGGTCTCAGGTTTCTTTTCTCAGGTCTCAGGTTTCAGGTCTGGGGTTTCAGGTTTCAGGTCTGAGGTTTCTGTTCTCAGGTTTCAGGTTTCTGTTCTCAGGTCTCAGGTTTCAGGTTTGGGGTTTCAGGTTTCAGGTCTGAGGTTTCTGGTTTCAGGTTTCTGTTCTCAGGTTTCAGGTTTCTGTTCTCAGGTCTCAGGTTTCAGGTTTCTGGTCTCAGGTCTCAGGTTTCAGGTTTCTGGTCTCAGGTCTCATGTCTCATGTCTCAGGTCTCATATCTCTGGTTGCAGTTTTCTGGTCTCTGGTTTCTAGTACCAGGTTTCAGGTTTCTGGTCTCAGGTTTCAGATCTCAGGTTTCTGTTCTCAGGTTTCTGTTCTCAGGTTTCTGGTCTCAGGTTTCTGGACTCAGGTCTCAGGTTTCAGGTTTCAGGTCTTAGATTTCAGGTCTCAGGTTTCTGGTCTGAAGATTCTTTTCTCAGGTCTCAGGTTTCTGGTCTCAGGTTTCAGATTTCTGTTCTCAGGTTTCAGGTTTCCGGTCTCAGGTTTCCAGTTTCTGGTCTGAGGTTTCAGGTTTCTAGTCTCAGGTTTCTGGTCTCAGGATTCTTGTCTCAGGTCTCAGGTTTCTGGTCTCAGGTTTCAGGTTTCTGGTTTCTAGTACCAGGTTTCAGATTTCTTGTCTCAAGTCTCTGTTGTCCAGGCTCGGTTTTTCTAGCTTTTTGTTTGTTGTCTTAAGTCTCAATTTTGTGGTCTGACATCTCAGGTTCTGGGTCTCAGGTTTCAGGTCTCAGGATTCTTTTCTCAGGTCTCAGGTATCAGGTTTCTGGTCTCAGGTTTTAGGTTTCTGGTCTCAGGTTTCAGGTTTTTGGTCTCAGATTTCAGATTTCTGGTGTCAGGCTTCAGGTTTCTGGTCTTAGGTCTCAAGTTTCAGGTTTCTGGTCTTAGGTTTCTGGTTTCAGGTTTCTAGTACCAGGTTTCAGGTTTCTGGTCTCAGGTTCTGGGTCTCAGGTTTCTTTTCTCAGGTCTCAGGTTTCAGGTCTGGGGTTTCTGGTTTTAGGTCTGAGGTTTCTGGTTTCAGGTTTCTGTTCTCAGGTTTCAGGTTTCTGTTCTCAGGTCTCAGGTTTCAGGTTTCTGGTCTCAGGTCTCATGTCTCAGTTCTCATATCTCTGGTTGCAGTTTTCTGGTCTCTGGTTTCTAGTCTCAGGTTTCAGGTTTCTGTTCTCAGGTTTGTGGTGTCAGGTCTCAGGTTTCTGGTCTCAGGTCTCATATCTCTGGTTGCAGTTTTGTGGTCTCTGGTTTCTAGTCTCAGGTTTCAGGTTTCTGGTCTCAGGTCTCAGGTTTCTGGTCTCAGGTCTCAGGTTTCTGGTCTCAGGTCTCATATCTCTGGTTGCAGTTTTCTGGTCTCTGGATTCTAGTCTCAGGTTTCAGGTTTCAGGTTTCAGGTTTCAGGTTTTTTGTGTTAGGTCTCAGGTTTCAGGTTTCTAGTCTCAGCTCTTAGGTTTCAGGTTTTTGGTCTTAGGTCTCAGGTCTCAGGTGTCTGGTCTTAGTTTTTTAGGTTTCTGGTCTCCGGTTTCAGGTTTCTGTTGTCAGGTCTGAGGTTTGTGGTCTCAGGTTACTGGTTTCAGGTCTCAGGCTTCTGGTCTCAGGTTTCAGGTTTCTGGTCTCAGGTTTCTGGTCCCAGGTTTCAGGTTTTTGGGTTTCTGGTTCTGAAGGAAGCCATGTTTCAGGTCTGATAAGATGAGTCTTTCCCTTTACTGAGCTACACTGAATGCAGCATGACAGCTGGCCGTGGAACGCTGTAACACACTGTGTTCCGGTTCTCATTCTGGTTTAGCGCCACTAGAGGAACTCCTGGACCTGAATACATGAAAAATTCTGATGAAAACAGGTTTCTGCCAGCACATCATCTGGACTTCAGGCTGCCGGTTCTGTTGTTCTGGTTCAATAGACCCATAGGCAGAGGATGTTCTGATCCGGTTACTGAGAACAGATGAGGACTAAGGAGTTGAAGGCCGGATACCGGTCCAGATGCTTCTGAACTCTGATCCAGTTCAGCAGACTCGTGGCTTTAAACAGAAAAACTTTATTGGCCCGGTCCGATCAGTGTGCCGGGCCGTCTGCGACATGAACTGAACATGAGGGTCCAAACTGGTTCCAACACACAGGTGCAAAACCCTTGAGCTGGTTTCACTGGGTTTGGTGTTTCCTAGCCGACAGTAAACGTCTCAAACAGATGTGGTTCTGATCCGTTAACCTCGTCCCAGCTGGTTCTGGTCCTCACAGAGATACAACAACACACCCACATCAAGTATTAATGAAGCTGCTGCTGCTGCTGTGCCTTTGAGCCATGCACCTGTGTGATGTGTGTGTGTGTGTTGTATACGTGTGTGTGTGTTGTATACGTGTGTTGTGTGTTGCATACGTGTGTGTGTGTGTGTGTGGGGGTGGGTGGGTGTGGATGAATGTAGGTCAGCTGCAGATTTTCTGCTCAGCAACAATGAAGAAAATCCCAACTCTCACTTCTCTCATCTGATTGGGTGAAAATGAAAGCTCCAGCCAGACAGCCAATAACCTTTCAACCTCTGGGCGCTCCTTGTGTATGGTGTGTGTCTCCATGCTCTGATGTCTCTGTGGGACTCTCAGTCCTTCAGAGATCCAGTTTTAGGTCTGAGATGAGTTTGCTTCTGTGGCCAGGAACGGACGTTCTTCAGCAAACATCCTGTCCACAGATGCGAAGCACAGACCTGCGAGCGATACTGAAGTGGGTGAGGGTTAGTGGATTTGTCCCTGTCTTTTTACGTCAGTGGAACACTTCAGGGGCTGTCGGTCAGACGGGTTGCAGCGCTGCTTTTCCATACAGCATGAGTTTGTTTATAGACACTGAGAAGCTCCACCCTCCTTTCTCTGTGATTGGTTCTGGAATATCGTGTCAAATGTGGGACAAAACTACTTGTACTTGTATTTTTAGGCCCGAACACTGAAGGCTTGTTGTAATTGTAGCGTTTTTTTTGTATTCTTATTTTTCTCCTTACAAGTTAACACCCTTTTAGGGTTACTGAACATGCTCGACATGCCCCTCCAAGGGAATGCGTAAATTTACGTGTTTTGGGGTGCTCGGGACTGTTCGGGCAAAATTGAACGAGAGCGCCACCTATTTATGATGCCCCGCCACTGCACGTCATCAATCTTTATGAAATTCGCTACACATATTCTAAATGCTCGGGCGAACAAAAAATCCTCTTGGAGCAACGGCCTAAAGCCTACAGGAAGTCGGCCATTTTGGGTCAAAGTCGCCATTTTGGCGTTTTACTGACGTCGTTCAAATCTATCTCCTCCTAGAGATTTTATCATACCGCCACCAAAATGGCTCATGATGTTCAGAAGGCATATGTCTTTAAAAGTTATCAAAAGTTTTCTAATAGGAGAAAGGGCATAGAGGGGGCGGGGCCTCAAAGTTTGACGTCTCGCCATGAAAAACGAAAGTGATATAACTTCCACATTAAACAATATATGTGAACCAAAATGGCCATGTATGATGCCAGTCCCATCCTGAACACATCTACATGTCAATATTTGGGTTATGAATTGGCCACACCCCCTGGCGACAGGAAGTCATGGTTTTTACTCGAAGACCCACTTCTCTGACGTTTTGGACACAACCGGGTCCAAACTGGGTCAGACAGCAGAAAACAAGTTGCTGATGATATGTGGTGAAAACTGTTGATCTACGCTGGAGGGCGAGACCGTGGCGAACTTCAATAAGATGCTATGACATCATTATTCAGTATAAATCCCTCAATTTTCATCCAATCACACTTATAGTGTCATCATAACAACATGCTAAAGACACGCATCAACACAACAACATACTAAAGACACACATCAACATAACAACATACTAAAGACACACATCAACATAACAACACACTAAAGACACACATCAACATAACAACACACTAAAGACACGCATCAACATAACAACATACTAAAGACACACATCAACATAACAACATACTAAAGACACGCATCAACATAACAACATACTAAAGACACACATCAACATAACAACATACTAAAGACACACATCAACATAACAACACACTAATGACACGCATCAACATAACAACACACTGAAGACACGCATCAACATAACAACACACTAAAGACACGCATCAACATAACAACATACTAAAGACACACATCAACATAACAACATACTAAAGACACGCATCAACATAACAACACACTAAAGACACGCATCAACATAACACACTAAAGACACGCATCAACATAACAACACACTGAAGACACGCATCAACATAACAACACACTAAAGACACGCATCAACATAACACACTAAAGACACGCATCAACATAACAACACACTAAAGACACGCATCAACATAACAACACACTAAAGACACGCATCAATATAACAACACACTAAAGACATGCATCAACATAACACACTAAAGACACGCATCAATATAACAACACACTAAAGACACGCATCAACATAACAACACACTAAAGACACGCATCAACATAACAACACACTAAAGACACGCATCAATATAATAACACACTGAAGACACGCATCAACATAACAACACACTAAAGACACGCATCAATATAACAACACACTAAAGACACGCATCAACATAACAACACACTAAAGACATGCTTGAACATAACACACTAAAGACACGCATCAATATGACAACACACTAAAGACACGCATCAACATAACAACACACTAAAGACACGCATCAACATAACAACACACTAAAGACACGCATCAATATAACAACACACTAAAGACACGCATCAATATAACAACACACTAAAGACACGCATCAATATAACAACACACTAAAGACACGCATCAATATAACAACACACTAAAGACACGCATCAACATAACAACACACTAAAGACACGCATCAACATAACACACTAAAGACACGCATCAATATAACAACACACTAAAGACACGCATCAATATAACAACACACTAAAGACACGCATCAACATAACAACACACTAAAGACACGCATCAACATAACAACACACTGAAGACACGCATCAACATAACAACACACTAAAGACACGCATCAACATAACAACACACTAAAGACACGCATCAACATAACAACACACTAAAGACACGCATCAACATAACAACACACTAAAGACACGCATCAACATAACAACACACTAAAGACACGCATCAACATAACAACACACTAAAGACACGCATCAATATAACAACACACTAAAGACATGCATCAACATAACACACTAAAGACACGCATCAATATAACAACACACTAAAGACACGCATCAACATAACAACACACTAAAGACACGCATCAACATAACAACACACTAAAGACACGCATCAATATAATAACACACTGAAGACACGCATCAACATAACAACACACTAAAGACACGCATCAATATAACAACACACTAAAGACATGCATCAACATAAAAACATACTAAAGACACGCATTAACATAACATACTAAAGACACGCATCAACATAACAACACACTAAAGACACGCATCAATATAACAACACACTAAAGACACGCATCAATATAACAACACACTGAAGACATGCATCAACATAAAAACATACTAAAGACACGCATCAACATAACAACATACTAAAGACACGCATCAACATAACAACACACTAAAGACAAATCAAGATAACAACACATTAAAGACACGCATCAAGATAACAACACACTAAAGACATGCATCAACATAACAACACACTAAAGACACGCATCACTATAACAACACACTAAAGACACTCATCAATATAACAACACACTAAAGACACGCATCAATATAACAACACACTAAAGACATGCATCAACATAACACACTAAAGACACGCATCAATATAACAACACACTAAAGACACGCATCAACATAACAACACACTAAAGACACGCATCAACATAACAACACACTGAAGACACGCATCAACATAACAACACACTAAAGACACGCATCAACATAACAACACACTAAAGACACGCATCAACATAACAACACACTAAAGACACGCATCAACATAACAACACACTAAAGACACGCATCAACATAACAACACACTAAAGACACGCATCAACATAACAACACACTAAAGACACGCATCAATATAACAACACACTAAAGACATGCATCAACATAACACACTAAAGACACGCATCAATATAACAACACACTAAAGACACGCATCAACATAACAACACACTAAAGACACGCATCAACATAACAACACACTAAAGACACGCATCAATATAATAACACACTGAAGACACGCATCAACATAACAACACACTAAAGACACGCATCAATATAACAACACACTAAAGACACGCATCAACATAACAACACACTAAAGACACGCATCAATATAACAACACACTAAAGACATGCATCAACATAACAACACACTAAAGACACGCATCAATATAACAACACACTAAAGACACGCATCAACATAACAACACACTAAAGACACGCATCAACATAACAACACACTAAAGACACGCATCAATATAATAACACACTGAAGACACGCATCAACATAACAACACACTAAAGACACGCATCAATATAACAACACACTAAAGACACGCATCAACATAACACACTAAAGACACGCTTGAACATAACAACACACTAAAGACACGCATCAATATAACAACACAGTAAAGACACGCATCAACAAAACAACACACTAAAGACACGCATCAACATAACAACACACTAAAGACACGCATCAATATAACAACACACTAAAGACACGCATCAATATAACAACACACTAAAGACACGCATCAATATAACAACACACTAAAGACACGCATCAATATAACAACACACTAAAGACACGCATCAACATAACAACACACTAAAGACACGCATCAACATAACACACTAAAGACACGCATCAATATAACAACACACTGAAGACACGCATCAACATAACAACACACTAAAGACACGCATCAACATAACAACACACTAAAGACACGCATCAACATAACAACACACTAAAGACACGCATCAATATAACAACACACTAAAGACACGCATCAATATAACAACACACTAAAGACACGCATCAATACAACAACATACTAAAGACACTCATCAACATAACAACACACTAAAGACACGCATCAACATAACAACACACTAAAGACACTCATCAACATAACAACACACTAAAGACACGCATCAACATAACAACACACTAAAGACACTCATCAACATAACAACACACTAAAGACACGCATTAACATAACAACATACTAAAGACACGCATCAACATAACAACATACTAAAGACACGCATCAACATAACAACACACTAAAGACACGCATCAACATAACAACATACTAAAGACACGCATCAACATAAAAGCATACTAAAGACACTCATCAACATAACAACATACTAAAGACACGCATCAACATAACACACTAAAGACACGCATCAATATAACAACACACTAAAGACACGCATCAACATAACAACACACTAAAGACACGCATCAACATAACAACACACTAAAGACACGCATCAATATAATAACACACTGAAGACACGCATCAACATAACAACACACTAAAGACACGCATCAATATAACAACACACTAAAGACACGCATCAACATAACACACTAAAGACACGCTTGAACATAACAACACACTAAAGACACGCATCAATATAACAACACACTAAAGACACGCATCAACAAAACAACACACTAAAGACACGCATCAACATAACAACACACTAAAGACACGCATCAATATAACAACACACTAAAGACACGCATCAATATAACAACACACTAAAGACACGCATCAATATAACAACACACTAAAGACACGCATCAATATAACAACACACTAAAGACACGCATCAACATAACAACACACTAAAGACACGCATCAACATAACACACTAAAGACACGCATCAATATAACAACACACTGAAGACACGCATCAACATAACAACACACTAAAGACACGCATCAACATAACAACACACTAAAGACACGCATCAACATAACAACACACTAAAGACACGCATCAATATAACAACACACTAAAGACACGCATCAATATAACAACACACTAAAGACACGCATCAATACAACAACATACTAAAGACACTCATCAACATAACAACACACTAAAGACACGCATCAACATAACAACACACTAAAGACACTCATCAACATAACAACACACTAAAGACACGCATCAACATAACAACACACTAAAGACACTCATCAACATAACAACATACTAAAGACACGCATCAACATAACAACACACTTAAGACACGCATCAACATAACAACATACTAAAGACACGCATTAACATAACAACATACTAAAGACACGCATCAACATAACAACACACTAAAGACACGCATCAACATAACAACACACTAAAGACACGCATCAACATAACAACACACTAAAGACACGCATCAATATAACAACACACTAAAGACACTCATCAACATAACAACACACTAAAGACATGCATCAACATAACAACACACTAAAGACACTCATCAACATAACAACACACTAAAGACACGCATTAACATAACAACATACTAAAGACACGCATCAACATAACAACATACTAAAGACACGCATCAACATAACAACACACTAAAGACACGCATCAACATAACAACATACTAAAGACACGCATCAACATAAAAGCATACTAAAGACACGCATCAACATAACAACACACTAAAGACATGCATCAACATAAAAACATACTAAAGACAAGCATTAACATAACATACTAAAGACACGCATCAACATAACAACACACTAAAGACACGCATCAATATAACAACACACTAAAGACACGCATCAATATAACAACACACTGAAGACATGCATCAACATAAAAACATACTAAAGACACGCATCAACATAACAACATACTAAAGACACGCATCAACATAACAACACACTAAAGACACATCAAGATAACAACACATTAAAGACACGCATCAACATAACAACACACTAAAGACATGCATCAACATAACAACACACTAAAGACACGCATCAATATAACAACACACTAAAGACACTCATCAATATAACAACACACTAAAGACACGCATCAATATAACAACACACTAAAGACATGCATCAACATAACACACTAAAGACACGCATCAACATAACAACACACTAAAGACACGCATCAATATAACAACACACTAAAGACACGCATCAACATAACAACACACTAAAGACACGCATCAACATAACAACATACTAAAGACACGCATCAACATAACAACACACTAAAGACACGCATCAACATAACAACACACTAAAGACACGCATCAACATAACAACATACTAAAGACACGCATCAACATAAAAGCATACTAAAGACACGCATCAACATAACAACACACTAAAGACATGCATCAACATAAAAACATACTAAAGACACGCATTAACATAACATACTAAAGACACGCATCAACATAACAACACACTAAAGACACGCATCAATATAACAACACACTAAAGACACGCATCAATATAACAACACACTAAAGACACGCATCAACATAACAACACACTAAAGACACGCATCAATATAACAACACACTAAAGACACGCATCAATATAACAACACACTAAAGACACTCATCAACATAACAACACACTAAAGACACGCATCAACATAACAACACACTAAAAAGGGAGGTGGAATTGCGGTGCTGGTAAACCAGCGCTGGTGTCATCCTGAACATGTCACTGTTAAAGAGAAGATCTGCAATAGAGACATTGAACTGCTAGCTGTGAGTCTCCGCCCGTATTATTTACCCAGAGAGTTCACATGCGTTATTCTGGTAGCGATATATATATTACCTGGTACCGCTCCAGACGCAGCCTGTGATGTCATTAACTCTGTAGTGGCCAGGCTTCAAACACAACATCCAAACGCATTTGTGGCGATCTCTGGAGATTTTAACAACATCTCCCTCTCTGCAACTCTACCAACTTTCCAACAGTTTGTCAGCTGCTCCACCAGAGAAAACAAAACGTTGGACTTATTTTATGCAAATATAAAAAATGCATACAGCTCCTTTGCCCTGCCACCTTTAGGAAGATCAGACCATAACCTAGTTCTTCTCTCCTCCTCCTACAAGCCCATCGTTCAGCAACAACCAGTCATTAGAAAGGCTATTAGAACCTGGTCTAATGAAGCTGAAGATGCTCTGAGAGGATGCTTCGAGGCTACAGACTGGAACGTCCTATGTGAACCTCATGGAGATGACATCAATGCCTTGACTGAGTGTGTGACAGATTATATTAACTTCTGTGTGGACAGCACCGTTCCAACAAGAACAGTGAGGTGCTTCCCCAATAACAAACCCTGGATCACCAGTGACCTGAAAAAGCTGCTGAACATCAAAAAGAAAGCTTTTAGGGATGGAGACAGGGAGTTATTGAAGTCCACACAAAAACAACTTAAAACACAAATGAAGAAGTGCAAGGAGGACTACAGGAAGAAGTTGGAAAGTAAGCTTCAGAAAAACAATGTGAGGGATGTGTGGTCAGGAATGAAGAAGATCACTGGCTTCGGGATAAAGGAGGATCAGACTGATGGAGGTCTGGACAGAGCGAATGAACTGAACATGTTCTTCAATAGGTTTAGCTCACCTCCTGCTTCAACCCCAACTAGCCACACACCCTCCATGAGCCCACAGCTTTCCTGTCACACCTCCACTCTGTCACCCTGCAGCTCAGTCAAGGACCTGGACACAACCTCATCTCCCTCCACATCAGGACTTCCTGAAACCTCCTCTGCCTCCACCTCCACTCTGTCTGTCTCCTGTAACCAAGTCATGCAACAACTGGTGAAACTGAACCAGAACAAGGCTGCAGGTCCAGATGGTGTCAGTCCCAGAGTTCTCAAGACCTGCTCAAAACAGCTATGTCCGATTCTCCAGCACCTGTTCAACACCAGCCTGAGCCAGAAAAGAAAGCCGGTGCTGTGGAAAACATCCTGCCTTGTTCCAGTGCCTAAAAAACCACAACCAGCTGAACCAAAAGACTACAGACCAGTCGCCCTGACATCTCACGTCATGAAAGTCCTGGAGAGACTCTTACTGGCTCACCTCAGCAAGCAGGTGAACACCTTTCAGGACCCATTACAGTTTGCATACCGTAATGGGCTTGGGGTTGAAGATGCCATCATATACCTGCTTCAGAGAGCCCACTCTCATCTGGACCAGTCAGGCAGCACTTTGAGGGTCATGTTCTTTGATTTCTCAAGTGCTTTTAATACGATTCAGCCTGCTCTGCTGTGTGAGAAGCTGCAGAAATTCCAGGTGGATCCCTCCACAACCACCTGGATTTACGACTACCTCACAAACAGACCACAGTTTGTGAGACTGAAAGGTTGTGTGTCTGAGATGGTGGTCAGCTGCACTGGAACACCACAAGGGACTGTACTTTCACCATTTCTATTCACGCTGTACACCTCAGACTTCCAGTACAACTCTGAGTTCTGTCATCTGCAGAAATACTCTGATGACTCAGCAGTTGTTGGGTGTATCAGTGATGGACAAGAAGCAGAGTACAGAGAACTGGTCGGTCAGTTTGTGAAATGGTGCGGTGACAATCATCTCATCTTGAATACCAAGAAAACAAAGGAGATGATTGTTGACTTCAGGAGGAACAAGAACACACATAGATGTGTTTCCATCATGGGAGAGGAGGTGGAGGTGGTGGAGGAATACAAGTACCTTGGAGTTCAGCTGGACAACAGACTTGAGTGGAAAAGCAACACTGAGTACATTTACAAGAAAGGTCAGAGCAGACTCTACTTCTTAAGGAAGCTGAGATCTTTTAACGTCTGCACCAAAATGTTGCAAATGTTCTACAGGTCTGTTGTTGAAAGTGCAATCAGCTTTGCAGCAATCTGCTGGGGCAGCGGCATCAGAACCAGAGACTTGAAAAGAATTAACAAACTGATCAAGAAAGCCGGTTCTGTGCTTGGAGTAACTCTGGAGCCGCTGGAGTTGATCATCAAAAAAAGAATTCTGTACAAGCTGACGAAGATAATGGAAGATCCTTCACACCCTCTACACAACGCCGTGACGAAACAACAGAGTGTGTTCAGTGGGAGGCTTGTTCAAGTCCGATGCAAGACAGAGAGATACAGAAGATCCTTCCTTCCAGCAGCTATCAGGCTGAAGAACAAAGCCCTTAATTAATTAATGTGATTGTTTTACTAAAAAATTACTACTACTACAATATTGAATTTCCCTTTGGGATTAATAAAGTATTTTTCATTCATTCATTCATTCAAGACACGCATCAACATAACAACACACTAAAGACACGCATCAACATAACAACACACTAAAGACACGCATCAACATAACAACACACTAAAGACACGCATCAGTATAACAACACACTAAAGACACGCATCAATATAACAACACACTAAAGACACGCATCAACATAACAACACACTAAAGACACGCATCAACATAACAACACACTAAAGACACGCATCAACATAACAACACACTAAAGACACGCATCAGTATAACAACACACTAAAGACACGCATCAACATAACAACACACTAAAGACACGCATCAACATAACAACACACTAAAGACACGCATCAACATAACAACACACTAAAGACACGCATCAACATAACAACACACTAAAGACACGCATCAACATAACAACACACTAAAGACACGCATCAGTATAACAACACACTAAAGACACGCATCAATATAACAACACACTAAAGACACGCATCAACATAACAACACACTAAAGACACGCATCAACATAACAACACACTAAAGACACGCATCAATATAACAACACACTAAAGACACGCATTAACATAACAACATACTAAAGACACGCATCAACATAACAACACACTAAAGACACGCATCAACATAACAACACACTAAAGACACGCATCAACATAACAACATACTAAAGACACGCATCAACAGAAAAGCATACTAAAGACATGCATCAACATAAAAACATACTAAAGACACGCATTAACATAACATACTAAAGACACGCATCAACATAACAACACACTAAAGACACGCATCAATATAACAACACACTGAAGACATGCATCAACAAAAAAACATACTAAAGACACACATCAACATAACAACATACTAAAGACACGCATCAACATAACAACACACTAAAGACACATCAACATAACAACACAATAAAGACACGCATCAACATAACAACACACTAAAGACACGCATCAACATAACAACACACTAAAGACACGCATCAATATAACAACACACTAAAGACACTCATCAATATAACAACACACTAAAGACACGCATCAATATAACAACACACTAAAGACATGCATCAACATAACACACTAAAGACACGCATCAACATAACAACACACTAAAGACACGCATCAATATAACAACACACTAAAGACACGCATCAACATAACAACACACTAAAGACACGCATTAACATAACAACATACTAAAGACACGCATCAACATAACAACACACTAAAGACACGCATCAACATAACAACACACTAAAGACACGCATCAACATAACAACATACTAAAGACACGCATCAACATAAAAGCATACTAAAGACACGCATCAACATAACAACACACTAAAGACATGCATCAACATAACAACACACTAAAGACACGCATCAACATAACAACACACTAAAGACACGCATCAATATAACAACACACTAAAGACACGCATCAATATAACAACACACTGAAGACATGCATCAACATAAAAACATACTAAAGACACGCATCAACATAACAACATACTAAAGACACGCATCAACATAACAACACACTAAAGACACATCAACATAACAACACACTAAAGACACGCATCAACATAACAACACACTAAAGACACGCATCAATATAACAACACACTAAAGACACGCATCAATATAACAACACACTAAAGACACGCATCAATATAACAACACACTAAAGACACTCATCAATATAACAACACACTAAAGACACGCATCAATATAACAACACACTAAAGACACGCATCAACATAACAACATACTAAAGACACGCATCAACATAACAACACACTAAAGACACACATCAACATAACATACTAAAGACACGCATCAACATAAAAGCATACTAAAGACACGCATCAACATAACAACACACTAAAGACACGCATCAACATAAAAACATACTAAAGACACGCATTAACATAAAAACATACTAAAGACACACATCAACATAACAACATACTAAAGACACGCATCAACATAACAACACACTAAAGACACGCATCAACATAACAACACACTAAAGACACGCATCAACATAACAACACACTAAAGACACGCATCAACATAACAACACACTAAAGACATGCATCAACATAAAAACATACTAAAGACATGCATTAACATAACATACTAAAGACACGCATCAACATAACAACACACTAAAGACACGCATCAATATAACAACACACTAAAGACACGCATCAATATAACAACACACTAAAGACACGCATCAACATAACAACACACTAAAGACACGCATCAACATAACAACACACTAAAGACATGCATCAACATAAAAACATACTAAAGACACGCATCAACATAACAACACACTAAAGACATGCATCAACATAACAACACACTAAAGACATGCATCAACATAAAAACATACTAAAGACACGCATCAACATAACAACACACTAAAGACACGCATCAACATAACAACACACTAAAGACATGCATCAACATAAAAACATACTAAAGACACGCATTAACATAACATAAATCCATTCCAGAGACAGAGTCCTCGGCAGTCAGGAATCTAAAGGAAATAAATCTGACTCATCATGAACCTGAACAAGCAACAACCTGTAGACCAGACCAGAGCTTTAACTCATTCAGATAAAACAACATAATTAACTACATAAAGAAGCTGCAGCAGCTTCAGTACAAACCACTGCAGCTGGTTAACAGAAGCTCACAAGTTAAACTGGACATGATAAAGTGGATATTTTACACACTGAACGTGAACGAGTCTGCTAGAACACAGAGCCAGAAGCTGGTTAACATACTGTCTATCAGCTGGATGCTGATGTGCTTTTCTTTTCAGGATTAAAAGTTTAGTCTCCCAGTAAGACCAGGAGAAACTCCTCCATGATCCATCTCCAGTAGACTAGATCACTGTACTGGTCTTTAACAGGACTTCCCAGTAATACCAGTAAACATCTGCAGCTCATCCAGATGCTGCTGCTGGAGTTTTAACCAGGACTAAAAGATCTGAACACATCATACCAGTTTTAACATCTTTATACTGGCTTCCAGTTTACACTGGTTTCTAGTTTAAACTGGTTTCTAGTCAGTTACAGAACAGATTTAAACCTTCTGATGGTTTACATCCCAGAATGGTTCAGGACCAGAATCCATCTGATACATTCAGAGAATTTAAACCTGGCAGAACTTTTAGATCTAAAGACTCTGGTCAACTAGTCCAGACCAGAGTCCTGACCAGGATCCAGACCAGAGTCCAGACCAGAGTCCAGACCAGAGTCCAGACCAGGACCCAGACCAAACATGGAGAAGCATCATTTAATAAGTGGAACAAACTGCCAGTGGAGATTAAACTTTCACCAAATGTAGACATTTTTAAATCCAGGTTATCCAGGGGGCAGGGAGGCTACCTGGTCCAGGTACTCCTGGTTAGCCTTGTGCAGCTTTTCAAATGGACGTTACGATTTGTGGTTTTTCCTTCCACATCTTGTACCACCTGCTTCTTCTACAAGGCACTTTTATCTTTGGCATGGTCCTAATGAAAGAAATCCCCAACAGGACTCTCCTAACTTTCTCCGTAGCATCACGCTAGCCGGCGCGGGCGACACGTGACGTCGGACCTTCGGGTGGCGTACGACGCAGACACCTGGCGTAAATCCAGCAGAGCGAAGTAAACAGATTTCTTATCAACCCCGAGCGCTTATGTTTAAAATAAATTTACAAAAAACGAAAACGAAGGACATTTTTGCTAAAGTTTTAGTTCATTTTGTAAACACACAATACAGTTTCAGTTATTTATTTATCTTTTTTTAAACTCTCGTTTTTATTTTTATTATTTAATTCTAGTTTTGTTTACGATAATAACCTTGCTTCAGATAAGGTCAAATCCTTTCATAATACTACAGAAAAAACCTTAAGTTCCTTCATCAAGCAAAACCATGGCGAATGGCGTCCACTGCCATGAAACAGGAAGTACTTGTAACTGACCCAATTAACTCCTGATCTCCACCAAACTCGGCAGGGAGGACAGTGTTCAGGCCTGGAACTGATTCAAATAGACATATGCTGGTAATATGGCTCTATAGCGCCCCCTAGAAGTATTTAATCTATCAGCTCCAACCACTGCTTTGACCGACGTTGATGAAATGTGGCATATTTATATTTATAAATATATTATATTTATTTATAACACGCCAGGACAAACAAAAAAGCCTCTTTTGTTGTCAGCGCCATAGCCCCGCCCCCTGGGAACAGGAAGTCCCACCATTTTAACCCTTTAATACCTGTAAAATCAATTCAAACTCATTAATATCATCCTTCATTAACTCATGGTTGAAAATATGACTTCTTGCAGCATCATGATTAAAATGGCTTCCGCTGATGGTTATATCATTCGCCGTGAAACAGGAAGTGGCTCTAAACCTGCTGTCAGTCGACCAATTGACATGATATTTTCCTCTTCTCATTGGAGTTCCAACCTGAACATGGTTCTACATGAAAAACGACTATAGTGCCACCCAGTGGCCAAGTGGAATTTTCCTCATGATAAAATTATGCTCCGGTTTGTGAGAATCTAAATGCCCTCTTTGACTGTGGCGACTCACCTCTCAGTTTGCTGTGCTGGTGAGGATTTGGGGCTTGCTATCCTCTGGTCCACCGGGGATGTCTCCCACAGGGCATGGTGGGAGGTTAAGTGTTCATGGATGCAGAGGAGTCTGTGAGTGAGGGGTTACGGGGCGAATAGATGAGGGTAACGGGTAGGTGGAGGAGGATGTGGTGTAGATGGTGCTGTGGTTCCCGAGGTGTGCTGCTGGAACATTGGGGTGGATGGCTGGTAGCTGATGGGGTGGGTGGCTGCCAATTGTGGGCCTGGACCTGTGACCCCGGGGGGTCTGGCTGTGGTCTTCCTCTGCTGCCTTCTGGGTGGGTCTGGGGTGGTCTTCGTGGTGGGGGGGCTTGGGTTGGTGCTCCAGGATGCTGCTGATGACCCGGGTCTCTGGGCCGCCCTAGTCTGCCTCTAGCCTCTGTGGGGGCGTGGCCTCATCTCTGATCCTCCTCCTTCCTCATCCTCTGCATGCTAACTCAGCACTGAGGTGTCCAGTTTATACACTAAGAGATGCTTTGGTTCAGGTGTGTGTTTCTGGTTCTTTGGTTGTTGTTGTGATACATGTTGTTGTTGCTGTCTTGGTTATTTTTAGGAACTCCTGATGATTGTCTGCTTAGTTTACCTGTAAAAGCTGTAGAAAATTCTCTGCTCTGTTTCTGTACAGGTGTAGCAGCTGCTTGTCTGCTGTTAGGTTGGATTGAAGCTCGTTGCTTCTATCTGCTGGATCTTTTTCTCCTGTTTTACGTCTCTTCACTATCCTATTTTCTGTCCCCTCTGGTCAGCTCCAGCAAAATTACGTAAATTCCACAATTCCAAGTAAATAAATAAATAACAGACAATAAATAAATAAACAAACAAATAAATAAGATTATCGAGAGGAGTCTTATACCTATAAAGCTCCTCTTGGCAAAGCAAATTTGTTCGGCACAACACAGCAGCCAGACCATCATTCTGCCGCCACCGTGCTGGACAGGACAAGTTAAATAAAAATCAATAAAAACCTGAAGCTCATTATGTTATATCATGATGTTTATTGTATCTTGTTAGGTTATAACACCACATGGCTGTGAGTTTACAAACATCTGCAGATCAATAAGATTTATCAGAACATCAGGAGAACCTGAGTTGAGCTCTGAGGAACACCTTATTACAGGTTTTTGTTTGGATCATCACATTAAACACTACTGTTCACTTCCACACCTGTTTCATCATGTCTTTTCTTGTTTTATTTTCTGGAATCTGATTGGCTATCACTCTGACTCCTCCCCTTTATTTCTTCTGCCAGGTGAGATAGATTACTTTCTCTCTACTAGCTGTGATGGACCTACAGCATCCTGCCCAGCCAGCAGCTAACTGAGTAGGCTGCCTGAGTCTTACCTGTATTCAGGCTGCTGGATGGCCACAGGTGTGAACTACTGGAGCTCTTATGAACCCGGTCACGAGGTGAGAAACACCTGAGCACCTGTGCTGAAGGTGTTCTAGGAAGCAGCCAACATTGTGTCTGTAAGTGATGTTGATCTTTTACCAGGTGAGTGAAGGTCTGTGGGGAGGTGGGCGAGAGTACAGCAGCGAGGAGGGAGGAGGCGGAGTCACAGGGGATGCACCTACCATGGAAGTCAAAGGTCAGCTCATCTCAGCATCTGGTGAGAGCAAACAGGTTTGATATGACACACCTAAGCAAGAAGCAGTCCACAATGTGTGTGCATTTCACTGGTGCATTAACTGTGTGTTTACCTGTATGTCACCTGAGTGCAGAGCTCCTCACCTGTCCAGACAGGAAGCAGAGGGAGCGAATGGTGGAACTGCAGGAGAAGAGGCGGAGCCTACAGACACTACTGAGCACAAGATTGGCTGAGCTTAGAGGCGTATGTCTTCAGGAAGCGGTGAGGGGTGTCATAACAAGCAAAGCAGCGTGATTGGCTGATTTCTGTCCACAGATCAGAAGCTAATCTTGGTTTATTTACAAATCTTGATGTGACACATTTCCTGCGTTTTCATTGGTCAGGAGCTGACAGGAGCAGTGCCAGGTGACTTTCCTCTTGAGGTGGGGGAGAAGCTCCCCTGTGTTCGAAGACGAGGTGGGACGTCAGTCCACGGAAACGGGAAGACTCGAGTTGAGGTGAGGACGTCCATCCATCCATCCATCCATCCATCCATCCATCCATCCATCCATCCATCCATCCTTCCTTCGTCCCTTCCTTCCTTCCTGTTCATGGTTAATTTAAATTAGGATGGAATGAGTTCGTGTGCTTGTCTGCAGGAGGAAGAGTCTCAGCGTTTAAAGCTGAAGAAAACTTTATTTAGTGTTGCTGTGAGGAAACACAACGACTCTGAATACAGTCACCATGGCAAGAGGATGGTGCACAGAGGCTGCCACACAGGTAACACATGCATTCCCCTCAAAGGAGACAAAATAGAGCCAATATTATTGTACATGTGTAATACATGCTCTGTATATCATTTTGAATGTAAAAGAAATAAATACACACAAAATAAAATTACGCACCCATCAATTACAATCATGATCAACCTTTAATGTGTCACAAGACGGTCACAGGTTCAGTTCCTGGAGGGGGGGGGGGGGGGGGGGGGGTCAGAGCAGGAGAGTTTCTGTGTGGACTTTGCATTTTCTCATATATGCATAGGTTTCTCAAGTAGGAGCGAGTAGTTGTTTGTCTCTCTGTGTTGAACAGGCAATGGCCAGCTGACACGTCCAGGCAACGTGAACACAAGTAGTGTTTACTCTTTTCAATGAGCAGTCCCAGCTCCCAGCATCACTTCCAGCATCAGTCCCAGCTCCCAGCATCAGTTCCAGCATCAGTCCCAGCTCCCAGCATCAGTCCCAGCTCCCAGCATCAGTTCCAGCATCAGTCCCAGCTCCCAGCATCAGTCCCAGCTCCCAGCATCAGTTCCAGCATCAGTCCCAGCTCCCAGCATCAGTTCCAGCATCAGTCCCAGCTCCCAGCATCAGTCCCAGCTCCCAGCATCAGTTCCAGCATCAGTCCCAGCTCCCAGCATCAGTTCCAGCATCAGTCCCAGCTCCCAGCATCAGTCCCAGCTCCCAGCATCAGTCCCAGCTCCCAGCATCAGTTCCAGCATCAGTCCCAGCTCCCAGCATCAGTCCCAGCATCAGTCCCAGCTCCCAGCATCAGTCCCAGCTCCCAGCATCAGTCCCAGCTCCCAGCATCAGTTCCAGCATCAGTCCCAGCTCCCAGCATCAGTTCCAGCATCAGTCCCAGCTCCCAGCATCAGTCCCAGCTCCCAGCATCAGTCCCAGCTCCCAGCATCAGTTCCAGCATCAGTCCCAGCTCCCAGCATCAGTCCCAGCATCAGTCCCAGCTCCCAGCATCAGTCCCAGCTCCCAGCATCAGTCCCAGCTCCCAGCATCAGTTCCAGCATCAGTCCCAGCTCCCAGCATCAGTCCCAGCATCAGTCCCAGCTCCCAGCATCAGTCCCAGCTCCCAGCATCAGTCCCAGCTCCCAGCATCAGTCCCAGCATCAGTCCCAGCTCCCAGCATCAGTCCCAGCATCAGTCCCAGCTCCCAGCATCAGTCCCAGCTCCCAGCATCAGTCCCAGCTCCCAGCATCAGTTCCAGCATCAGTCCCAGCTCCCAGCATCAGTCCCAGCTCCCAGCATCAGTCCCAGCTCCCAGCATCAGTCCCAGCTCCCAGCATCAGTCCCAGCATCAGTCCCAGCTCCCAGCATCAGTCACAGTTCCCAGCTGCATTCAGAACGGTCCCTGCCACAGTACTGTAACATGTTGTAGACTCTCAATTCTAGAACAGTTCCATTACTTCAAATCAAACTTCAACCTTAGGTCTTTTTAGTTTTGACAAGGGATATTTTCTATTTTTTTCTTACTCTAATTAAAATGCAAATAAATGCATTTTTTCAGACATCACTAGAGCTTGTGGTTACAATATTTTTGTCTGTGTCTATTATTTGATTTTATGTTTAAGTATCTGTGTTTATCATCGATGCCTTACATGCAAATTGTGATTTCTGTCTTTTATTAATTACAAATGACCGATGATATTCGGTCTATTTTCTGTCCATACAAACTCAGCTGGATGAGATCTCATGTTTCAGGAAAACCAGGAAACGAGTCTTTACCTGCTTTTTTCTGAATGTTTGTGTTTCCAGACGACTTGGTTCAGTCGGAGAGCAGCTCCACGTCCGATTTAACAGGACACGACTACGGTAAACACACACACACACCTGCCTCTATGCTTTACGGAGGACCCTAGCTTAAGCACCAAATTTGTTTAGGATCTGAACCTGGTTCTAAACTTGGTTCTGAACATGGTTCTGGACCTGATTCTAAACCTCGTTCTGAACATCGTTTTTAAAGGAAGCAATGCTCTGAGGAAAGAAACTCTGATCAGTTCAGTGTGAGTATTGATCTTGAGACGGGGGAGGAGATCTGGACAGAATAGTCTGAACTCTGAGACCTGACCCTGAGTCTGGACCTTGAGTCTGGACCCGACTGGATAAAAATCTGCTGGATTGCGTGTTCTTTGTGGTTGTAGTGATAACAGCAACACTTCTTCTCTGATAGATGATGGTGGGTCTCAGTGTCGCCCCCCACTGGTCTCTGCTGGGTCTCCAGATGAGGTTTTCTACCAGAACAAAACCAGGAAAACCAGGTATGTTTATATTCCAGCTTCTCCTCCTCAAAGGTTTCTACATAATCCTCAGGAGGAATGAACCGGTGGGCAGAGACGAGGGAACCTACTAAATTGAACTGCTGGGATTTCATTAGTCATCCTAGGAAATAAAAACAGACTCTCGGACAGCTGATCTAACTGGTCATGTGACTCCTGATCTAAAGGCTGTTACGTCCTCCGCGAGGGGAAAGAACGTTTTTCGTGTTCTGATGGTTGGGGACATATTCTGGCTTCTTCTTGACATAGACATCTTTTATTTTTAGGTATCTTTTTAAAATGTTTACTTTTAAAAAAGTTTTTTTATTTCTAATTTTCTTTTTTCAACCTGTAATCCTTTGAGATCTTGCAATATAAAGGGCAGTATATTATTATTATTATTATTATTTTATCGTTACATCGGCCGAGCAGAACTTTCTTCTTCTGGGAGAAGTATCGGATATTTGAGGTGGGCGTGGTTAACGCAAACCAGCGTGAAGCGGAAAATCATCACTTCTTAATTTCTGCTGATGCGAGGTTGAGCAGAATTAACTTTAATCACAGCTGATGTACAGTAGGTGGTGAGAAAGTAGCACCGTGGTAAATAAACCCCTCCCTGACCCGTATGAAATCACCAGGTCAACTGTTCATTGCAGATTAAACCACAGGTTTGAGCCGGATTCACGTCAGCAGACATCAGGGAACCAGAACCTTTGGTGTAGGATACTAAAACACTTTCTGTTTTTTCTCAGAACCGAACATCTGGAAAGTCTTCAGAACCACGTGCCCCTCCCTCTGCCCTCGCCTCATCCTCCTCCTAGATCTCAGGACTCCTTTGGCCCTACAGACCCTGGACTGGGAGGTAATAGGGGGGGCAGCACAGTTTGTCCCAGTGACAGTTCAGACGGCCTCCTGGACCACACAGCCCCTCCAGAGGAGGTGGGGGGGCACCACAGGGGAGCGAGGATATGTCTAGGAAAAACCACCACCAGAGGGTTCTGGATCGAGACAAAGAGTAGGGTCCGAGTCTCTGAGGAGGGAGGGGCAGGGAGAGAAAGTGGAGGGGGGGGGTACAGCGAGGTTCTGTTGGACTATGTCTGGGGGAAACAGAAGCAGCCCGGCAGGCTGCCAGTCACATTGCAGCATCAGCCGCTCTACAATGGTTGTTCCCCCCAGCAGCTCACAGGAGCCCCTCCCACCTACCGTCACCATGGCAACCAGCGGCACGTCACCGTCACCCGCACCAAGTCCTGTGGCCCATCCCTGCCGATCCAGCAAAACGAAGCCCACAGCCCCGACCACCCCCCCATCCAACCTGACCCCCACCCCCACCTGCTGCCCCCCCGGCCCCCTCAGCTGCCCCCCTACCAGGACTCCCAGCTGGAGGAAGCCACCAGGAGTCTCCACAAGGCCCTGGCCCTGGAAGGTGAGCAGGGTTAATCTGGGTTAAAGCAGAACTGGGTTGTACTGGTGGATCACAGAGGAAGTGACATCATCCTGCAGAATAAAACTTCTACAGCTTTTCCATTCAGGAAGTTCGTGAAGAGTTTCAGACCTGATTTAATAGATCCTCAACTTTTAAAAGCAGCTGCTGGTTTTGTAGCAGAACATTTTATGATTAAATTTAATTTTATCTGTAGAGAACTTTAAAAACACTACACTGTTGTTGTGTGCTGAACTCAGCAAAGGTCAAGCTAAACTATAAATGACTAAAGGTAACAATAAAAACCTGTATCACCTGGTTCCAGCTCCGGTTCAGTTCAGGTGTAGCTTGAGTCTGTTGATGTGTGATTAACAGGTCTGAGAGACTGGTACCTGAGAAACACCTTAGGCTCCTCCCACCAGAACCAGGCCAGTCAGAAGGTCACATCTGGATCCAGCACAAAGACCAACGGTGGGGTGAAAGGTCATGCCGGAGGAGGCGGAGCTCTGCAGCGCAGACGGACCACTCACGGCCTCATGAAACAGTCGACCTATCAGACGGAGACGAGTCATCATCAGGCCACTCTGCATCAAAAACGGATACTACCGCATTCCGCCACGTTCCATGGACACCCGTTGCATGACAGGTAGGAATCAACCCCCATTCATCTGGCTCAGTTCAGGAAGATCAGACTCAGAGTCCAGCTGACAGTATCAGAACCCAAACCCAGTCCACAGACCCTTAAACATGACCTGGTTCTACTGAAAACGTCTGAAACGTGATGCTTGGTGAGCAGGTGTCTGAGATGTTAGTTTACCTGTGTGCTGTTTACATACCACAGCAAAGGGATCAGGGTTCAGGAACATTCTGGGATTTGTGCTCTGATCTGTCTGTAAATGCTGATTCAGTTTTCTCTCTTTCAGATCTGTGGACAGCGCATTCTACCAGGACTTGTTCCCCTCTCAGAAACAGGAAGACCTGCTCAGAGACCTGCCACTAGACCAGCTGTCTCCTGGGACTCTGGTCTGACTCCTAAACCACTCAGGACCTTGAGTAACTGGCACAGGGACCAATCCCAGGCTGGTTTCCTGGATTCAACAAACTGTGTGTCCATGTGACTGAACTGAGATAGAGGTTCCTGCTTTCGGTTGAGGTCACAGGTGATCGATTGAGCTGCTGTCACCAAAACAGGTGACCAGAACCAGGACACCAAGCAGAACACCCTGCTTTAAAAAACAAAACAAATTCAACGCTACAAAATACGTCCTGAGAATCTGCATCTGAAGAAAGGACACATCCTTGAGCACAAACCATCACCTGGACCCGAAAGGTCCATTTACACTGAATGGACCTGGTCTTCTGTCCACCCAACGGTGTTGACCCATCCATTATCCACTGGAACTAAAACAATCAGAAGAGTCCTACCATCCATCCAGTCAGAACCTGTAGTCTTCAGTCCTGCTTTCTCAGGAGTTCTCCATGAAGTTCTCAATCAGAGGCATTCCTGATCTGAAGGTGTGCCTGTTCTGGAGGCGTTCCTGGTCTGGAGATGTTCCTTACGATGTTACTTCAGGTGAAACTGGACACATTTGTGGATCAAAAATCAAACGGGTTCTGATGATAATGATGATGATTACCTTCGTCATATAGTCACTGCTCAGACAATCAAGACGTTTTCCCTCTGAGGACAGGAAGGCACAGTCGTAAACTCTGCTCAATTACATCACCAGCTGACATCACCAGCTCAGTGCAGTCATTTCATGCTGACCAGATCAGGTGACCAGTTAATCCCTCAGGTGAGTCCATCAGGAAATCTCCTGGTTTGGACTCAGTGCGGCTGCACTAAAAATCCAAAACAGGGTTTTGTCCTGAAACCAGCTGAACCAGCAAGATCTCATTCTGCCAAGACCTGATCCTGCAACAAGAGCCTCGTCAAAGACCACCCAGGACTACCCAGACCAGAGACTGGGTCCTGTAGCGTAACTTAGACTCAATCCAGGCCAAGATCCGATCTCAGATCCTGGCTCAGATCGAAATCCACTTCCAGATCCAGTTCCAGGTCCAGGTCCAGTCCGGTCCTGCTTCAGGATAAAAAAACATTTACAGCGACAATCAGACGATGATGTCACGGGGGGGGTGAATGAAATGTAACTTTTACCAGATGTTTGACTTCAGTGTCACAGATCTGTAAACACACACCTATAAACACACACCTGTAAACACACACCTATAAACACACACCTATAAACACACACCTGTAAACACACACCTATAAACACACACCTATAAACACACACCTGTAAACACACACCTATAAACACACACCTGTAAACACACACCTATAAACACACACCTATAAACACACCTGTAAACACACACCTATAAACACACACCTATAAACACACACCTGTAAACACACACCTATAAACACACACCTATAAACACACACCTGTAAACACACACCTATAAACACACACCTGTAAACACATACCTATAAACACACACCTATAAACACACACCTGTAAACACACACCTGTAAACACACACCTATAAACACACACCTGTAAACACACACCTGTAAACACACACCTATAAACACACACCTATAAACACACACCTGTAAACACACACCTATAAACACACACCTGTAAACACACACCTATAAACACACACCTATAAACACACCTGTAAACACACACCTATAAACACACACCTATAAACACACACCTGTAAACACACACCTATAAACACACACCTATAAACACACACCTATAAACACACACCTGTAAACACATACCTATAAACACACACCTATAAACACACACCTATAAACACACACCTGTAAACACACACCTGTAAACACACACCTATAAACACACACCTGTAAACACACACCTATAAACACACACCTGTAAACACACACCTGTAAACACACACCTATAAACACACACCTATAAACACACACCTGTAAACACACACCTATAAACACACACCTGTAAACACACACCTATAAACACACACCTGTCAACACACACCTGTAAACACACACCTATAAACACACACCTATAAACACACCTGTAAACACACACCTATAAACACACACCTATAAACACACACCTGTAAACACACACCTATAAACACACACCTGTAAACACACACCTGTAAACACACACCTGTAAACACACACTTATAAACACACACCTGTAAACACACACCTATAAACACACACCTGTAAACACACACCTATAAACACACACCTGAAAATACACACCTGTAAACACACACCTGAAAACACACACATGTAAACACACACATGTAAACATATGCCTATAAACACACACCTATAAACACACACCTGTAAACACACATCTGAAAACACATACATGTAAACACACACCTGTAAAAATGTATGTTTTCTAAACAAGCGCCTTTTCTACTTTACTATTTCTACTTTAGTAACAGAACACGAAACTGCAAAACCAATATTACCTCCATGTTACTGTTAGCCTGTTTTCAGACTGTTTTCAGACTGTTGGAGGCCTGTTTTCAGACCAATAGAACACTGTTAGCAGGCTGTTAGCAGACTGTTGGAGGCCTGTTTTCAGGCCAATAGAACACTGTTAGCAGGCTGTTAGCAGACTGTTAGCAGACTGTTAGCAGACTGTTGGAGGCCTGTTTTCAGACCAATAGAACACTGTTAGCAGACTGTTGGAGGCCTGTTTTCAGACCAATAGAACACTGTTAGCAGACTGTTAGAGGTCTGTTTTCAGACCAATAGAACACTGTTAGCAGGCTGTTAGCAGACTGTTGGAGGCCTGTTTTCAGGCCAATAGAACACTGTTAGCAGGCTGTTAGCAGACTGTTAGCAGACTGTTAGAGGCCTGTTTTCAGACCAATAGAACACTGTTAGCAGACTGTAAGCAGACTGTTAGCAGACTGTTAGAGGCCTGTTTTCAGACCAATAGAACACTGTTAGCAGGCTGTTTTCAGGCCAATAGAACACTGTTAGCAGACTGTTTTCAGGCCAATAGAACACTGTTAGCAGGCTGTTAGCAGACTGTTAGCAGACTGTTAGAGGCCTGTTTTCAGACCAATGGAACACTGTTAGCAGACTGTTAGAGGCCTGTTTTCAGACCAATAGAACACTGTTAGCAGACTGTTGGAGGCCTGTTTTCAGACCAATAGAACACTGTTAGCAGACTGTTGGAGGCCTGTTTTCAGACCAATAGAACACTGTTAGCAGACTGTTAGAGGCCTGTTTTCAGGCCAATAGAACACTGTTAGCAGACTGTTAGCAGACTGTTAGAGACCTGTTTTCAGACCAATAGAACACTGTTAGCAGACTGTTAGCAGACTGTTAGAGGCCTGTTTTCAGACCAATAGAACACTGTTAGCAGGCTGTTTTCAGGCCAATAGAACACTGTTAGCAGACTGTTTTCAGGCCAATAGAACACTGTTAGCAGGCTGTTTTCAGGCCAATAGAACACTGTTAGCAGACTGTTTTCAGGCCAATAGAACACTGTTAGCAGACTGTTTTCAGGCCAATAGAACACTGTTAGCAGACTGTTTTCAGGCCAATAGAACAATGTTAGCAGACTGTTAGCAGACTGTTAGAGGCCTGTTTTCAGACCAATAGAACACTGTTAGCAGGCTGTTAGCAGACTGTTAGCAGACTGTTAGAGGCCTGTTTTCAGAACAATAGAACACTGTTAGCAGGCTGTTTTCAGGCCAATAGAACACTGTTAGCAGACTGTTAGCAGACTGTTAGAGGCCTGTTTTCAGACCAATAGAACACTGTTAGCAGGCTGTTAGCAGACTGTTAGCAGAGTGTTAGAGGCCTGTTTTCAGACCAATAGAACACTGTTAGCAGACTGTTGGAGCCCTGTTTTCAGACCAATAGAACACTGTTAGCAGACTGTTAGAGGCCTGTTTTCAGACCAATGGAACACTGTTAGCAGACTGTTAGCAGACTGTTAGAGGCCTGTTTTCAGACCAATAGAACACTGTTAGCAGACTGTTAGAGACCTGTCTTCAGACCAATAGAACACTGTTAGCAGACTGTTAGCAGACTGTTAGAGACCTATCTTCAGACCAATAGAACACTGTTAGCAGACTGTTAGAGACCTGTCTTCAGACCAATAGAACACTGTTAGCAGACTGTTAGAGACCTGTCTTCAGACCAATAGAACACTGTTAGCAGACTGTTAGCAGACTGTTAGAGGCCTGTTTTCAGACCAATGGAACACTGTTAGCAGACTGTTAGCAGACTGTTAGAGACCTGTCTTCAGACCAATAGAGCACTGTTAGCAGACTGTTAGAGGCCTGTTTTCAGACCAATAGAACACTGTTAGCAGACTGTTAGCAGACTGTTAGAGGCCTGTCTTCAGACCAATAGAACACTGTTAGCAGACTGTTAGCAGACTGTTAGAGGCCTGTTTTCAGACCAATAGAACACTGTTAGCAGGCTGTTAGCAGACTGTTAGCAGACTGTTAGCAGACTGTTAGAGGCCTGTTTTCAGACCAATAGAACACTGTTAGCAGACTGTTAGCAGACTGTTAGAGGCCTGTTTTCAGACCAATAGAACACTGTTAGCAGACTGTTAGCAGACTGTTAGAGGCCTGTTTTCAGACCAATAGAACACTGTTAGCAGACTGTTAGCAGACTGTTAGAGGCCTGTTTTCAGACCAATAGAACACTGTTAGCAGACTGTTAGCAGACTGTTTTCAGACCAATAGAACACTGTTAGCAGACTGTTAGCAGACTGTTAGAGGTCTGTTTTCAGACCAATAGAACACTGTTAGCAGACTGTTAGCAGACTGTTAGAGGCCTGTCTTCAGACCAATAGAACACTGTTAGCAGACTGTTAGAGACCTGTCTTCAGACCAATAGAACACTGTTAGCAGACTGTTAGAGACCTGTCTTCAGACCAATAGAACACTGTTAGCAGACTGTTAGAGACCTGTCTTCAGACCAATAGAACACTGTTAGCAGACTGTTAGAGGCCTGTTTTCAGACCAATAGAACACTGTTAGCAGACTGTTAGAGACCTGTCTTCAGACCAATAGAGCACTGTTAGCAGACTGTTAGAGGCCTGTTTTCAGACCAATAGAACACTGTTAGCAGACTGTTAGCAGACTGTTAGAGGCCTGTCTTCAGACCAATAGAACACTGTTAGCAGGCTGTTAGCAGACTGTTAGCAGACTGTTAGAGGCCTGTTTTCAGACCAATAGAACACTGTTAGCAGACTGTTAGAGGCCTGTTTTCAGACCAATAGAACACTGTTAGCAGACTATTAGCAGACTGTTAGAGGCCTGTTTTCAGACCAATAGAACACTGTTAGCAGACTGTTAGCAGACTGTTTTCAGACCAATAGAACACTGTTAGCAGACTGTTAGCAGACTGTTAGAGGCCTGTTTTCAGACCAATAGAACACTGTTAGCAGACTGTTAGCAGACTGTTAGAGGCCTGTCTTCAGACCAATAGAACACTTTTAGCAGACTGTTAGAGGCCTGTCTTCAGACCAAAAGAACACTGTTAGCAGACTGTTAGCAGACTGTTAGAGGCCTGTTTTCAGACCAGTAGAACACTGTTAGCAGGCTGTTAGCAGACTGTTAGCAGACTGTTAGAGGCCTGTTTTCAGACCAATAGAACACTGTTAGCAGGCTGTTAGCAGACTGTTAGCAGACTGTTGGAGGCCTGTTTTCAGACCAGTAGAACACTGTTAGCAGGCTGTTAGCAGACTGTTAGCAGACTGTTAGAGGCCTGTTTTCAGACCAATAGAACACTGTTAGCAGGCTGTTAGCAGACTGTTAGCAGACTGTTAGAGGCCTGTTTTCAGACCAATAGAACACTGTTAGCAGACTGTTAGAGGCCTGTTTTCAGACCAATAGAACACTGTTAGCAGACTGTTAGAGGCCTGTTTTCAGACCAATAGAACACTGTTAGCAGACTGTTAGCAGACTGTTAGAGGCCTGTTTTCAGACCAGTAGAACACTGTTAGCAGGCTGTTAGCAGACTGTTAGCAGACTGTTAGAGGCCTGTTTTCAGACCAATAGAACACTGTTAGCAGGCTGTTAGCAGACTGTTAGCAGACTGTTAGCAGACTGTTAGAGGCCTGTTTTCAGACCAATAGAACACTGTTAGCAGACTGTTAGCAGACTGTTAGAGGCCTGTTTTCAGACCAATAGAACACTGTTAGCAGACTGTTAGCAGACTGTTAGAGGCCTGTTTTCAGACCAATAGAACACTGTTAGCAGACTGTTAGCAGACTGTTTTCAGACCAATAGAACACTGTTAGCAGACTGTTAGGAGACTGTTAGCAGACTGTTAGAGGCCTGTTTTCAGACCAATAGAACACTGTTAGCAGACTGTTAGCAGACTGTTAGAGGCCTGTCTTCAGACCAATAGAACACTGTTAGCAGACTGTTAGAGGCCTGTCTTCAGACCAAAAGAACACTGTTAGCAGACTGTTAGCAGACTGTTAGAGGCCTGTTTTCAGACCAGTAGAACACTGTTAGCAGGCTGTTAGCAGACTGTTAGCAGACTGTTAGAGGCCTGTTTTCAGACCAATAGAACACTGTTAGCAGGCTGTTAGCAGACTGTTAGCAGACTGTTAGAGGCCTGTTTTCAGACCAGTAGAACACTGTTAGCAGGCTGTTAGCAGACTGTTAGCAGACTGTTAGAGGCCTGTTTTCAGACCAATAGAACACTGTTAGCAGGCTGTTAGCAGACTGTTAGCAGACTGTTAGAGGCCTGTTTTCAGACCAATAGAACACTGTTAGCAGACTGTTAGCAGACTGTTAGAGGCCTGTTTTCAGACCAATAGAACACTGTTAGCAGACTGTTAGCAGACTGTTAGAGGCCTGTTTTCAGACCAATAGAACACTGTTAGCAGACTGTTAGCAGACTGTTTTCAGACCAATAGAACACTGTTAGCAGACTGTTAGCAGACTGTTAGAGGCCTGTTTTCAGACCAATAGAACACTGTTAGCAGACTGTTAGAGGCCTGTTTTCAGACCAATAGAACACTGTTAGCAGACTGTTAACAGACTGTTAGCAGAGCTAAGGAAAGTACGTTATCCCTCTGTGCATTATGGGAGGTGGCCGCCATACTGCAGACACACAGAGTGAAACAGTGACAACATAGAAGAAAACATAAACAAATAAATAAATGGATGGAGAAAATGTGAAAATGTGGTTCCATCACAGAATAATATACCAGTAAAAAGGTTCACCTCAAACCAGCCGTTACTGCACTGTTCGCTATGCTTTGCCATCATGTCTGCAAATTCCACAATGCTTCGCAGAATGACGTCACATTCCCGAACTCTATGGAAGTAGCCTGTTAGCAGAACAATAGTAGACTCCATGCAGACTTTTACTAGTCTGTTAGCAGTCTGTTAGCAGACTGTTCGCTGACTGTTCGCAGACTGTTAGTAGCCTGTTTCATACAATTAGCAGGCCAATAACAGGTTTTTGGCAGGATGTTGCCAAACATATAGCAGGACTGTTAGCAGGCCAAACAGGCTGTTAGCAGGACTGTTATTAAGCCAGTAACAGGCTGTTAGTAAAGTAAATGTTTATTTATATAGCACCTTTCAAAATAAAAATCACAAAGTGCTTAACAATAAAACACAAAATGACACAATAACACAGAAAACATAAAAACAAATAAAACTAAGTAAAAGCAAGTTTTAAAAGATGAGATCTCAGGCTGAGAGGAAGGAGTTCCAGAGGGAAGCAGCCACGGCTGCGAAGGCTCTGTCACCTTTCATTTTCAGCTATGTTGGCTTAACAACCAGCAGACCTTGGTCACTTGATCTCAGGGACACCTGGGGAACGTAGGGCTGTAGGAGGTCTCTGAAATAAGCAGGTGTTTGGTCATGTAGGGCTTGAAAAGTATAAACCAGAATTTTAAAATGAATGGGAAGCCAGTGCAGCTGGATCAGTAACGTTAGCAGGACTGTCGGCAGTGTGGGTAATTTTTCTCCGTGGTAGGTGTCGGATCTCCGTCTAGCAGAACTGAAAACAGTTTTTCCCAGAAAGTCTCATTTGGCCACACAGACTGAAACACACTTTGTCTGCAGTACATCTGGACTCTGTAGTCTCTGAGGACCTGGACCGCTATAGGTGAAGAAAGCCCGGCTGTATTCCTGCTGCGTGGACAGCTGTTGGTCTTCCGGGTGTCCTGTGTGTTTTTTGTTGTGTAAGTAAACCCTGTAACTGTCTGGCAGCTTCTTCCATAAAGATTTCTCTCAGCTCTGATCCATGTTCTTCATCCAACTTCAACATGTGATGACATTTTGTTTTGGGTCCAAGGTGATTAAGCTGTCACTTGATTTAAATCTGACCCACAACTGATGTTTGTTAAACTGTTCACCAGGTTCACATGTTCAACTTCCTGTAAACACATTTAACCAGCCAATCAGATGGCAGCATGTAGACATGGTGAAGACGACCTGCTGAAGTTCAACCTGAGCATCAGAATGAGGAAGAAAGAAGATTTTGTAATGGTGTCTCCCTGAGGACCCGGAAATTCAGCCACACACACAGTGATAGATTACAAGAAAGTAATTTATTCAGTCCAGGTAATGGAGGAGATGAGCAGGGTTTGGTCCGGTAGGAAGCGTTGGCGCCTTCCTCAGGTAAAGCAGGGAATAGTATCCTGAAAGGACTCCAGAAACAGTCAGGATGATCCACAATCCAAACAAGCAGAGATTTAAGAAGCCAAGAGTCATAAACAGGGGTAGGAGGCAGACTACTTAGCTGGGGCAGGCGAGTATCCGTGGTCGTTCCAAAACAGGTCAAAATCCAGGAGAGCACAAGGCAGGAGCAGTCCGACAGGGGATGAGGCAAGAGAAGTCCAAGGGCCGTAACTGGGTCAAACACAGGAATCAGGCAACAAGAGTAAACGCTGGACATCAACAAGGGAAAACAATGCTGACCATCTGGCAGGGAAGCAAGGACTGGAGTGAGCTTAAGTAGGGAGGAGAGCAGGTGAACAGAGTGAGTAATCAGGGCTGCACAGGTGGAGCAGATGAGTGTGATGAGGAGCTGTAGGCTCAGCAGAGCAGCAACCATGACAGATTTAAGAGACCTTGAACGTGGCATGGTTGCTGGTCTGAGTGTTTACTGGGATTTCCACCCACAACCATCTCCAGGGTTTCCAGAGATGGTCTGAAGAAGAGAAAACATCCAGAGCAGCAGTTGTCTGGACCAGGATGCAGCAGAAGACACACCGGGTGCCTCCTGCCAGCTAAGAAGAGGAAACTGAGGCTACAATTCACACACACTCACCAACACTGGACAATAGAAGATGGAGAAACGTTGCTGGTCTGATGAGTCTCCATTTCAGGTCCACATCCAGATGCTCGGCTCAGAATCTGCTGGTGATGGGCAGGTGAAGACTCTGGCTAAACAGTCACACCTGGTGGACAAACGAAGACCAGGTGACCTCGGCTGACGCTCTGATGCTGTTCCAGTCCGGTCGAGGATTTTAATAAAGTTCCAACCTTCAACTTCAGCCACAGAAAGGACCGGAGGAAATTTTATGTCCCACCTATAAAATTTCGAATACTCCGTGCAGAGCGACCTGAAGCCTTACACACATTACACACACATTACACACATTACACGCACATTACACACATTACACACATTACACACATTACACACACATTACACACATTACACGCACATTACACACATTACACACATTACACACATTACACACACATTACACACATTACACACATTACACACATTACACACACATTACACACATTACACGCACATTACACACATTACACACATTACACACATTACACACATTATACACACATTACACACATTACACACACATTACACACATTACACGCACATTACACACATTACACACATTACACACACATTACACACATTACACGCACATTACACACATTACACACATTATACACACATTACACACATTACACACACATTACACACATTACACACACATTAAACACATTACACACACATTACACACATTACACACACATTACACACATTACACACATTACACACACATTAAACACATTACACACATTACACACATTACACACATTACACACACATTAAACACATTAAACACATTACACACACATTACACACATTACACACATTACACACATTACACACACATTACACACATTACACACATTAAACACATTACACACATTACACACATTACACACATTACATGCACATTAAACACATTAAACACATTACACACACATTACACACATTACACACATTACACACATTACACACACATTACACACATTAAACACATTACACACATTACATGCACATTAAACACATTACACACACATTACATCAGCAGACCGAGGTTCAGGTTCTCTTCAGTTTTTCCTTTTTTCCCAAACGTTGCAGCCGTGACTGAGTGTGTCTCTAACCAGCAGAACCCCGTACTCATCCCGTTTAGTTTCCTTTAAGTATCATTTAGAACTGTCTTCGGTGTTAATATTAGTCAGCTAGCATATTCTGCTGAATAAAAGCTAACGTTAGCATTGATTTACTGACTTCAGGCCGGTCAGGAGGCCTGTTAGTTTAACCACATCAGAGCCACATTTAGGGCCAGTTTGCACCGTCCCGGGACTAAAGGCAGATTAAATGAGTGCAGAGTTTAGCAGGATATGCTTGTTGCTCTTCAGTATTGAAATCTTTAAGAAGGGGTTTAAAGAGGAACCTGGAACTTTTTTAAGCCAGCCATGGCAAATATAAAGTGTATATGTGTGTGTTTATGTATATATAAAAGTATATTTTTATGCTTACGCTGGTCAAATAGAATTTTTTTGTTTATAATGCTGTTTTCAAAAATACATGACAGTAAATACTTAAATAAATAAAGTTTTCAAATGTTTCTTTTCCTAAATTGTCCTCCAATTCTGGAATGAGCCTCTGGTCATCTTCAATAACGTCCACACAGTCTCATCCAGATCCTGGTTTTTGGACTCTGGATGGGAGAAAAGTTTGTCTACATGTTGGGAAAACAAGTACTCAGTTCATTTTTCCCAGTTTTCCCAGTTTAGTTGGTGGTAGGGTCAGGTCAGCTGTGAGAGGCAGAAACTGGGTCAGGTTTTCGACGCCCTGCATGCAGCCTGCAGACATGAGGATGTGTTGCAGACACGCATGTGAATGTCTGTTATCATCTGGTGTGTTTCTGTCGTTTAGAGCTGGTGTGTTTTCAGTGTTGAACATGATTCCTGGATGAAGGAACGTCTTGTAGCACTGATGTGAGCGAACGGTGGGTTGTGTTTTATTTAATCTGTGTGTAAATCATCTGGTTGAGGTGAATGTGATAACAAGGTGTAGCAGGCAGTGAGATAAATGTTGGTTTCCATGGTGATGAGAACAGATCCTGGAACTTCGCCTGGTCTGGTGCAGTCTAGCTACGAAATCTCCATGGTAACTGGTGTCCTAACACATCCTGCTTTAGTGCAGCCGGATCAGGGATGAGTTGATCCGGGATGACCAACCGATCCCGGCTTCACCCCTGGTCCTGGTTCTATGTGACAGGTCCCAAGAAGTGTCCGCAGCTGTTGTTGACACCAAACCTGCAGGAAATAAACCACAGTCTGTGTTTCCAAGGAAACGGGATCATTTCCAGGAGTTTCTGAGAAAAGTTTGATCTGTTTCTGGAGTTGATTCTGTTTTCCGATCATTCAGAAAAAACCTCGGGGGTTCAGGACATCTCGGAGTCCCACAGTGTCCACGCAGTGCGTTAAGAGTTGGCCCCCGCAGAGACGTTAAAACGGGGCGGTGTGAGCATGCGCAGTGAAGAGGGCAGATGTGTGGTGAGAGTGTTGGGACGCGGCCCGTCCTTCAGGTACTCGGCTGAACTTTCCGCTACCTCCGCCGACGCGCGCACCTCCTGGACCGGTCCGGTAATGAGGTAAGGTTCGGGCTGCGGGTCGAGGACTGTCTGGGGTTCGGGCGGGACGGTTGTGGGTCAGAAAGTTCGTGTAAGAGCGGGAACTTTGAACTCTTTTCATGTTGACACGAGAAAAACAACAAAGTTCCTGTTAGCAGTTAGCTTCTGTTAGCATCACTGGTCCGCGGCTCGGGACCAGTTCAGGTTCCGGTCCGGAGCGGTGTCAGCTCTGTGGGACAGTCTGGAGTTCTGGAAGAGTTCGGTTGTAGCAGCAGTTAACCGAACCCCTGATTGGGTAACGGGACCAGACCGGAACCAACAGGTCACGACCTGCTCCAGTCTGCCCACATTTACCCGCGAGTCCTCGGCAGGAAGGACGGACTGGACCGGAGCCAGAACCGGACCTGGAGCCAGAACGTTTGTGTGAAACAGGCTCTAAGATTTAGTTTAAAGAAAGTTTCAGAAGCTGTCAGTCAGCAGAACCTCAGTAGAACCTCAGCTGAAGTTCTGTTGGAGTCTCAGTGTACAGGAATCAGGTGAACAGGTGATGTCTCACCTGCATTCCTTCTTCATAGTATTTTTATTAACTCCGTCTGGTGTTTATTAACATGTTTAATTAAACATGGCCATGTTTCCTGAGAACGATCCGACCTTCAGGTGAGCGCAGGTAACACCTGGATCAGTCCTGATAACATGTTCCAGTAAAATCCTTCAACTTTGCTCCAGTAAAGACGTTTCTGGACTTTGTATCCGTCACATCTGAAGCGGCCTGGTCACCTCGTTACTCTGGAAGGTTTCCATGTCCTCCGCCATCTGGTTCTGGTCCTGGTTCTCGTTCTAATTCTGGTTCCGGTCTGGTCCGATGCTTTGGGCCAGATAGTAATGTGACAGAAGAAGAAAATGTGGGACAGTGTCTGAAGGTCGGATCAGAGGATGTCAGCCGTGAGACAAATGGCCTGATGTCCTGCTGCTGCAGTTCCGGCTCCTTCCAGCAGAGGGCAGCAGCTGAACAGTTGTGATGCAGGTTCAGGGTCACAGGGGGCGGAGCCTGTCCCAGCTGGTAGTCAAGCTCAGTCCCAAACCGCCCCTACACACTCCCTCTCCCCCCCCCCGAGTCCCTCCAACCAAACTCACACTGGCAGCTGTGGAGGAGGGGCAGGGGGTGTATAAATAAGACGGGCAGAAATGGAAAAACCTTCTCCCTCCACCGGAAAAGGAAAGCACTGGTCGTCATGACAACACAAAGATGCCCTGAATTTCTTTTTTAGCTAAACAGCCATGGTATAAAGCTGCTGCCTGGTTTTCCCTGAAACATGATGAATTCAGCAGCCATCACAGTGACAGCAGCTACGTCCTCCTCCACCCGCCTCCAGCCCCGTCACCGTCGCACATGTCCAATCAAACCAGGGAATGAATGCTGCTCGTTGCTCAGTAGAGATGGACCGATACTGATATCCAATATTAACAATGTTGTTATGGCCGATAACCGATATTTACTGATGTCGATATATATTTTGTTTCAAAGGTTTAAGATGATCAAATTCTGTAGAAAGCGAAAATAAAGCAAACATTAGAGGCGTTAGCTTCCCACCATTGTGAAGTTCTGGGTGGCCGTTTTTCGGATGCTGAATAAGCTGACACGGCATCCTCCTCGCATCACTTGGACTTTGCAGATATTCGAGTACCTTCTTTTTACGCCCTGAAAATTTACCACACGGCTGAAATTGCTTCTTTCTTCAGTTACATCCCACAGTGTAGTTCTGCATCGCTGCCACATGTCCAACCATGGCTGCTTGGCCAAACCTCCCGACACACAAACAGCAAATATACCAAAATAAATATCGGCCCAGTTTTGCTTATCGGACCGATACCGATATGTTAAAAATGACTAACATTGGCTGATACCGATATTAATGCCGATATATCGCGCATCCCTAATTGTCACTGTCAGGTTTTATCAGGCTGCAGTAAACCGCACGTCGCTTCATAATCAGAGACCCGGATGCTCGTTGGTCCTTTGGGGCCGTACGTCCTTTACGTCCTTGTTAATTATAGAATATTCTCAGAAAAATGCTCCTTAATTTATATATTTATATTTATATGCTCCTTAATTTATATCGAGCTATGATGATGAAATGTTCACAACGCTGTAGTTACAGTAGACAACTCAAAACTTTTAAGAATGACCTAAACCTGGTGGACATTTGGAGGCAGTTACACCCTCGGATTCCAGATTATTCCTTTTATTCGTGTCTTCATGATTCCCACACCAGAATAGATTTATTTTTATTATCCACTCGTTTATTTAATAGAGCTGGAACCTGAATATTTATTCAGAACTTTTTTTCCCTGTTGTACCCAGAACACCCTACAGATGGCGCTGAATGCAGCTCTGCTCCAGAGACAGACTTTTAAATTTCCCCTTATCGCCTGGCCTGGTTCTACTAGTCTGGTTCTACTAGTCTGGTTCTACTAGTCTGGTTCTACTGGTCCGGTTCTACTAGTCTGGTTCTACTGGCCTGGTTCTACTGGTCTGGTTCTATTGACCCGTTATCTCCAGGTCTGGTTCTACTGGCCTGGTTCTACTGACCCGTTGTCTCCAGGTCTGGTTCTACTGGTCTGGTTCTACTAGTCTGGTTCTACTAGCCTGGTTCTACTAGTCTGGTTTTACTGGTCTGGTTCTACTGGCCTGGTTCTACTAGTCTGGTTCTACTAGTCTGGTTCTATTGACCCGTTATCTCCAGGTCTGGTTCTACTGGCCTGGTTCTGCTAGTCAGGTTCTACTGGTCTGGTTCTATTGACCCGTTATCTCCAGGTTTGGTTCTACTGGCCTGGTTCTACTAGCGTGGTTCTACTAGTCAGGTTCTACTGGTCTGGTTCTATTGACCCGTTATCTCCAGGTCTGGTTCTACTGGTCTGGTTCTACTAGTCTGGTTCTGTTGACCTGTTATCTCCAGGTCTGGTTCTACTGGTCTGGTTCTACTAGTCTGGTTCTATTGATCCGTTATCTCCAGGTCTGGTTCTACTGGTCTGGTTCTACTAGTCTGGTTCTATTGACCCGTTATCTCCAGGTCTGGTTCTACAGGTCTGGTTCTACTGGCCTGGTTCTATAGACCCGTTATCTCCAGGTCTGGTTCTACTGGCCTGGTTCTACTGGTCTGGTTCTATTGACCCGTTATCTCCAGGTCTGGTCCTACAGGTCTGGTTCTACTGGCCTGGTTCTATTGACCCGTTATCTCCAGGTCTGGTTCTACTGGCCTGGTTCTACTGGTCTGGTTCTATTGACCCGTTATCTCCAGGTCTGGTTCTACTGGCCTGGTTCTACTAGTCAGGTTCTACTGGTCTGGTTCTATTGACCCGTTATCTCCAGGTCTGGTTCTACTGGTCTGGTTCTACTAGTCTGGTTCTACTGGTCCGGTTCTGTTGACCTGTTATCTCCAGGTCTGGTTCTACTAATCTGGTTCTATTGACCCGTTATCTCCAGGTCTGGTTCTACTGGTCTGGTTCTACTAGTCTGGTTCTACTGGTCTGGTTCTACAGGCCTGGTTCTGCTGGTTATTGAACCTTTGGCTGAGGCGAGTAGGCTTGTAGTTGGTCAGCTGATGTATAAAGGAAACTATGACAAAACACAATGACGACATTCAGTCCCTCCGAGTGTTCCGGTGGGTGAAATGTTCTCCGACGGGCGGAAATGTCTTCTTATAACTGAATAACTTAAACATCTATACATTGAATTACGACCCACCTACAAGATTGAGGATCTACAGAAATGGTCCGGCCCACCTTTGCTGGGAAGAAGGCATTAAAATGAAGAATTTTTCCTTCTCGTATCTTCTTTAGGCGTCTTAACAACACTGTGAGGCGGTTCATCTGGAGGGGTGAGGCGGCCAGAAGATGTTTAGAAACGTTAGCGTGGGACTACGAGTCAGGACGGCTTCAGCTGCAGCTCACGTGTGATTGAGTTTGTCCGTGTTTGAGGGTGAAACGGCTGCTCTTGGTTAAACCTGCGTTTCATTCTTTCAGAGATGATGTTTTTTGTGATTATATTTATAACCCAGAAACACAGACAGTCCTATTACACCTGATTAAACGATGGTAAATATACATAAAACATTAGAATTATGAGGGTTTCTCACCTGTTTGCAGGTTGAGCTCCAGCCTCTGAGATCAGCTTGTTTCCATGGTGACGATTCGACAACTTCTCTGAATCCAGGTGTGATTTAAAGTCCCCATGTGACCTGCAGCTGTTCTATGCTCTGATTGGACATCTGTCACTGGCCCATCATCATGCAGCTGACCTATGAGAAGCTGCCAGCTCAGCTGAGGCGGAGCTTCAGGCTCAGAAAGCTCACGGCCGTCTTGCTCGCCGCCTACACCGTCAGAAAGCTGTCTCCGTACATCTGGAGGAGGCTGCAGGTGAGACCAGCAGACTACAGGTGAGCAATGGAGTCAGTCTGCAGGGGACTGAGGGTGTTTGTTGTTTCAGGGGAGTGCAGAAGGTGGACTGAGGGGTGGTGCTAAAACACCTGTGGGTGTGGTCACCTGTGTGAAGGAAGATGTAGAGAAAAAGAAGAATGTCGGAAGGTGAGTGTGTTTTAGTGCGACACCTGTTCATCTGGACACACCGTTTTCACCTGTGGTGTGTGTTTGTCCTCAGGTCTCCATCAGTCAACAGAGACTTTGTCCTCAGACTGTCTCACCTGTTGAAGCTCCTGTTTCCACGGTTACTGTGTAAAGAGCTCGGCCTGCTCACCCTGCACTCCATCACCCTCATGTCCAGGACCTTCCTGTCCATCTACGTTGCTTCTTTAGATGGTCTGCACCTGTCCCTACCTGCCCACACTGTCCACACCTGTTTCTACCCGTCTCCACCTGCCCCTACCTGCCCACACTGTCCACACCTGTTTCTACCCGTCTCCACCTGCCCACACTGCCCACACCTGTTTCTACCCGTCTCCACCTGCCCCTACCTGCCCACACTGTCCACACCTGTTTCTACCCGTCTCCACCTGCCCCTACCTGCCAACACTGTCCACACCTGTTTCTACCCGTCTCCACCTGCCCCTACCTGCCCACACTGTCCACACCTGTTTCTACCCGTCTCCACCTGCCCCTACCTGCCCACACTGTCCACACCTGTTTCTACCCGTCTCCACCTGCCCACACTGTCCACACCTGTTTCTACTCATCTCCACCTGTTCCTACCTGTCCACACGTTTCTGTCTCCACCTTCTGTCCACACCTGTTCTTACATGTTTCAGCCTATTTCTACCAGACCATGTCTGTCTGCATCGTACTGCTGCTCATTTGTGTGATGGTAACCATGGACACTGATTTCTCAGGTGTGATAGTCAGGTGTATCGTGCAGAAGGATCCCCAAGCCTTCATGCTGCAGCTCTCTAAGTGGCTCCTCGTTGCAGTTCCTGCAACTTTCATCAACAGTGCCATCAGATTCCTGGAGGGTCAGCTGGCCCTCAGCTTCAGGAGCCGATTGGTCGACCATGCCTACAAGCTGTACTTCACCAATCAGGTAACACTTACCCACAGGTGTTGGCCATCTCATCTGTCACACCTGTAAAACTCACCTGTGTCTTGCACATGTCCTGTCCTTGTCTGGGTCCTCGGGAAACCCAACATCCTGTCTCTGTCCACAGACTTATTATCGCGTCAGCAACATGGACGGCCGTCTATCCAACCCCGATCAGTCTCTGACCGAGGACATCGTCATGTTTTCAGCCTCTGTCGCGCACCTGTACTCCAACCTTACCAAACCCATCCTGGATGTGATCGTCACCTGCTACACATTGCTGCGCACTGCCCACGCTAAAGGTACCTAACCGTGCCTCCTTATGCCATGCTAAAGGTACGTAACCGCGCCTCCTTATGCCACGCTAAAGGTACGTAACCGTGCCTCCTCACGCCGCTCTAAAGGTACGTAACCGTGCCCCCTCACACTGCGCGAAAAGCATGTAACCGCGCCTCCTTACGCCACGCTAAAGGTATGTAACCGCGCCTCCTCACGCCACGCTAAAGGTACGTAACCGTGCCTCCTTATGCCATGCTAAAGGTACGTAACCGCGCCTCCTTATGCCACGCTAAAGGTACGTAACCGTGCCCCCTCACACTGCGCGAAAAGCATGTAACCGCGCCTCCTCACGCCGCGCTAAAGGCATGTAACCGTGCCTCCTCACGCCGCTCTAAAGGTACGTAACCGCGCCCCCTCACGCCACTCTAAAGGTACTTAACCATGCTCCCTCACGCCACTCTAAAGGTACTTAACCGTGCCTCCTCACACCACTCTCATGGTATGTAACCGCGCCTCCTCACTCCGCGCTACAGGCATGTAACCGCGCCTCCTCACGCCAAGCTAAAGGTATGTAACCGCGCCTCCTCATGCCACGCTAAAGGCACGTAACCGCGCCTCCTCACGCCAAGCTAAAGGTACGTAACTGTGCCCCCTCACACCTCGCTAAAGGCATGTAACCGTGCCTCCTCACGCCGCGCTAAAGGTATGTAACCGTGCCCCCTCACACCGCGCTAAAAGCATGTAACCGCGCCTCCTTACGCCACGCTAAAGGTATGTAACGCTCCTCCTCACTCCACGCTAAAGGTACGTAACCGCGCCTCCTCACGCCGTGCTAAAGGTACGTAACCACACCTCCTCACGCCGCGCTAAAGGTACGTAACTGTGCTCCCTCACGCCACTCTAAAGGTACTTAACCGCGCCTCCTCACTCCGCGCTACAGGCACGTAACCGCGCCTCCTCCTGCCACGCTAAAGGTACGTAACCGTGCCTCCTCACGCTACGCTAAAGGTATGTAACCGTGCCCCCTCACGCCAAGCTAAAGGTATGTAACCGCGCCTCCTCATGCCACGCTAAAGGTACGTAACCGTGCCCCCTCACGCCAAGCTAAAGGTATTTAACCGCGCCTCCTCACGCCGCGCTAAAGGTATGTAACCACGCCTCCTCACGCCACACTAAAGATACGTAACCACACCTCCTCACTCCAAAGGTACGTAATCGCGCCTCCTCACGCCACACTAAAGATACGTAACCGTGCCTCCTCACGCCACGCTAAAGGTACGTAACCGCGCCTCCTCACGCCACGCTAAAGGTACGTAACCACACCTCCTCACTCCAAAGGTACGTAATCGCGCCTCCTCACGCCACGCTAAAGGTACGTAACCGCGCCTCCTTACGCCACGCTAAAGACATGCTTAGAGTGTGTATTCCTCTTACAAGGAACGACTTCCTCTGCAGGAGCCAACACCACCTGGCCCGCCGCCATTGCTGGCCTGGTGGTTGCGCTCACCGCCAAGATCCTGCGATCTTGCTCACCGCACTTTGGAAAGTTGGTGGCCGAGGAGGCGAAAAGGAAAGGAGACTTGCGGTACATGCACTCACGCATAATCACCAACTCCGAGGAGATCGCCTTCTACAGTGGACACAAGGTGAGTGTCACCTAATGGAGATGATTGAGTGCATTTGCTTTAGAGTATAACAGACATTGCTGGGTGCGTTTGTTTTATAAGTGGACTCTGATGTTGCTAGGTGTGTTTATTTTGTAGGTAGAGATGTCCCAGCTGCATAGGAGCTATTCAGCATTGTGCTCTCAGATCAATCAGATCCTTCTGAAACGTCTCTGGTACGTCATGCTGGAACAGTTCCTGATGAAGTACGTATGGAGCGCCTCTGGACTGGTGATGGTCGCCGTGCCGATCATTACTGCCACAGGATATTCCAAATATGGTAAAAATGCTCTTCAGAACATACATACTGTCTATATGGATGTGTAGATTTTAGGGAGGGCGCAGCCTGATTTGGCCTTGTGACCTCTGATGTCCGCTGCTTGCAGACTCAGAGGAAGTGAAGCAGGCGGCCATGTTGATGAAGGAGGAGGAGCTTGTAAGTGAGCGGACGCAGGCCTTCACCATAGCTCGGAACCTTCTGAATGCTGCTGCCGATGCTGTGGAGAGAATTATGAGCTCCTACAAGGAGGTCAGTAGGCCACGCTCCCTTTTCCTCACTTGGTATAGCTCCTGAGTTTGTCCTGTCGTCAGCAACAGATGATGGAAGCCGTCCCAGATTCTTCTTGTTTCCACCTCTTCATGCATCAGTTGATCTTGGCCAGGCTCACTTGTAAATTACCTGTCTGACTGCAGGTGACGGAGTTAGCAGGTTACACGTCTCGGGTGTCTGACATGTTGGACGTGTTCGACGACGTAAACCAGGGAGTCTACCGTCGGTCTGCAGACACAGACCAATACTCAGCTGGAGGAGGAGGAGCGGCGGCGGCGGTCCACGGACAGAGAGTCTGCGGTCCGCTGCAGATCAGAGGTGGGTCTAGTCGGTTGACCCTCGGTCAGCTGATCATCTGTCAGCTGATCATCAGTCAGCTGATCATGAGCCAACCCACAAGAAGCTCTGTGTTTTTCATGTGCAGGTCATGTGTTGAGTGTGGAGAAGGGTATTCGCTGTGAGAACCTGCCAATCATCACACCAACTGGAGATGTGGTGGTTTCCAGCCTCAACATCCAGGTAAGTCTCTCACCTGTCAGAACTCACCTGTCCAAATCCAAGGTGGCAGCCTGTTGGTCCTGTTTTTACTGTGTTCGTACCTGAGGGGTGAGTTTTGTGTTTTTATGCATGAGACTGTATTTTATTTGAGCCTAAATGGTGGAGAGTCCCTGCGGAGTTGTGGGGGATTAATGGACTTGGGCCGGTCCACAGCTGGCTGTGCCATTCACGATGCAGTTTGATAACCTTGATCATTTCACTTTTTATCATAATGGCCGCAACAAAATAACCTTAGCCTCATCTCTTCTGAAGATGTTTGTGACATTCGGCAAACAAAATGGCTGCATCCAGCTGTGGAGTCCATTCATTCTTATTGTTTCCTCGTTTTAAGAGAAAACCTCAACACCAACAGTGTTGGTGGGTGATTGGAACTGCGATGGCTCACATCTGTGTCAGACTCTCTGAAAGCATACTGTCAATCTTTAAATTTTACACAGTCCTAATCCTAAATGTCCTCAACAATCTACACAGTGACTTCATTTTTACAAACATGCCTTTTAAATTAGTTGCATCAGGTGTTTTCCCAAATGATGTTCAATTCAATTCAGTCTTTATTTCAGACTCACAATTTGGTCCATATAAGAATAAAAAGATAATAAAAACACACACAAGACAATACAGACGAGTGTAAATTACATCTATAACCATAAGAGCACTTTCTCCAGCGCCTCCAGAGTTCTATCGGACGTAGGCATCGTTAACACCAAAATAAAATCCCTTCTAGAATCCTCCAGCGTCATGATGAATTCATAGATTTCTAATAACAGCATGCAAGGTGGGCTCAGCTGACTGGCACTCGTCCATCAGGGACCTTCAGTAGGATTCAAAGTACGTCATTAAATGCAACTTGCAGTATTAAATGTAGATTTACAGTAGCTGCACTACAAGGGGGCAGCATACGGAGGTGTACAGTCAGCTTTAAACATTGCAGTTTGACGTTATAAGACCTCACGCTAGTTATGTGATAGCATATTTACCTGTTCGTACAATTTACACCACCACTGTCCATGTCCGAGTCTGAGAACGTGTCCATGTCCGAGTCCGAGAATGTGTCCTAGTACGTGTCCATGTCCGAGTCCGAGAATGTGTCCATGTCCGAGTCCGAGAACGTGTCCAAATCCGAGTCCATGTCCGAGTCCGAGAACGTGTCCATGTCCGAGTCCGAGAATGTGTCCATGTCCGAGTCCGAGAACGTGTCCAAATCCGAGTCCATGTCTGAGTCTGACAACGTGTCCATGTCCGAGTCTGAGAACGTGTCCAAATCCAAGTTCATGTCTGAGTCTGACAACGTGTCCATGTCCGAGTCCGAGAACGTGTCCATGTCCGAGTCCGAGATTGTGTCCGAGTATGTGTCCATGTCCGAGTCCGAGAATGTGTCCATGTCCGAGTCCGAGAACGTGTCCAAATCCTAGTCCATGTCCGAGTCTGACAACGTGTCCATGTCCAAGTCTGACAACGTGTCCGAGTCCAAGAACGTGTCCATGTCCGAGTCCGAGAATGTGTCCGACAACGTGTCCATGTCCGAGTCTGACAACGTGTCCATGTCCGAGCCAGCAGTGGCACTGAGGCGTTTACCGCCCAGAGCTAGCACGCTGCTGTAGGGAAGAGGCAAGAGAGAAATAATTCAGTAAAAAGTTTCTGTGTCCCTGTTTTAGCCTCTTCATGACTGCGTTTCATATTTAAACCTTGAGTTCTAGAATCGTTTCCTTTTGCAGACTTGAACGGTATGTAAACACCAATGACATAGATGTATATGATGTAATGTTCTTTAACACGTTAAGGCCTGACCCATGAAAAAATGGTAAGAAAAGTCCAATTTTTTAATATGAGGTCTTTATTTGGCCCTTTAACAAAATGTAACAAAAAACTAACATTTTTTGGGGGGATATCTACCATTTATTACCATGTGATAGATTAAAAATATTTTAATGTGGTTTCTATTAGGGGACAGAAGACGAGTATCAATTTGTGTTCAACAGGATTTTGAGCAAATTTTAAACCATAAATTGAAGCAAAATGTCTCAAAAACTGTACGTGAAAAACATGTCACGTCGGGCTCTTTATATTTAGAAGCAGATTTATTGTGTTTGACATGGTGAATTGGAGGAAACGTGCAGACAAGTGAACATGTGCTGATGGTTTCTATTGTTATCTAATGAGGTGGACTAATACAGTGGAGGCTGCGGTGCTTTGTTACACTATTGAGGCCTTTTAAAGGCGTTTAACAGCATAAAGTATGATGACATGCAAACATAATTCTGGATTTTGGAAGAACTTAGTCGGACGTATTGTCCCTGAAAAGGTATGAACAGAGCGGCGCTGCCATCGGGCAGCATGTCGGAGGGTCCTCAACCTTACAATAAATAAATAAGCTGTGTTCTAACTCAGGTTCAGCCAATCGGAGGAGGATCCTGCGTCGGCGTTGGAGGCGACGTCGTTTACAGGTGGGGTTAAGTAAGGAGCAAACAAAGTCAACTCAAGACCTGGAAATCTGTAAATGAAAGCGGCAGAAGAATCGCTGTCAAACGCTGGAAAGTCCCTACCAGTAAGTTCAGAACGTCCGTGGTCCGTCTGGGTCGGCTCCCACGATGGCGTGCACTGCAGAGGGCGGGGCTTAGTGCGCTACGCCCTCCATCCCACTGCACTCATGTAAGTACGCTGATAGCAGTAAGCAGTAAAGCAGCGAGGACACGGAAGGTAATCTCAAAAACATGGGTTTTTATTGACCCAAAAATCCAAAAAGAATGAATAAACTAGCCGGCCATTAAAAGAGGTCAACTAAATTTAACAATACTCAAAAGTGTAACTTAAACAAAATCATACTTAACTGAGGGAAAACTGACCTAACACAATGACACAATGAGGGTAACTTATAGTGGTTTGGCCAAACCAAATAACACACACAGGGGAAAACAAAATGTAAAACAATAACTAGACAAAGACTCCAAACTAACTAAACTTGAAACCCCCCCCATGATCCAGCAGCACATGGTAGAGCCTGACGAGCCGGCGCCCAGATTTAAAGCTCCTCAGCCCTTTGCCACGCCTTTCATAAATCAGGAAATGAGGTTTGCGCCAACACGGTAACTCAAAACAAGAAAACACTCGTTAAAGCACATAACCTTCCATTGTTGATATGTGTGCACTCCAAATCATCAATGCAAGGTAAAACAAATACAAATACTGTCTAATATTTATCTGCAAATCAATGTATAATGAAAATATGTGAACATTACCATTGAGGGGCTTAAGCAATCACATTGATACACGCTCACAATCTCCAATCTATGGATGCTCTGCAGTTGTCCCCAAAGTACGACCTGAACTGGGCAAGAAAGCATTTACGTTTTCAACCTCTTCTTCTTTCCTTTCGGCCTGTTCCCTTCAGGGGTCGTCATAGCAACCCGGTATGGAAGTCGTAGGATGTATTTGCACGTTTGTTTGATCGGTGACCCGGCGAGTTCTGATGGCACCAGGTGATAAACTCAGAGTTCTTTCCAGTTTTTCATCAGCTCAGATCGGATCTTCTCATCAATTCATCTTGAACAGCAGCAGAAGATCACAAACAGGACGTCTTGAAATATTACAAATAAAATAAAAAATCAATATTTACAGTTTATACGATGATAAATTATATTGACTTTTAACGGTTCTAGTTTACTGGAAGCAGTACTGGTTTCCAGTCCAACTGGAGGAAGGATGGATGATGAATAGATGGATGGATGATGGATGGATTTGTGGATGGATGATGGATGGATGGTAACAAAGAAGAATGACAGATAGAAACGCCACAGAAGGCTTCAGTGGGACCACGCATCGGGTCACAAACTGGGTCATGGACCAGTTTATGGACCGTGTCTGGGACCAGGTAATTGACCGGGTCATGTGTCTTGGTAACACCTGGAATCTTCCCAGAACCTGTCAGATGAAGCCGTTGTTTGTGTTGTTTTTTGTTGTCTCAGGTGGAGGATGGGATGAACGTTCTGATCACAGGTCCGAACGGCTGTGGAAAGAGTTCCCTATTCAGGATCCTCAGTGGACTCTGGCCCGTTTACGGAGGAGTTCTGTACCGTCCAGAGCCACAGAACATGTTCTACATCCCACAGAGGTACCAGTACCACTGATACTGTCACAGATGTTAACAAGTCCTTTTTTACCACTTCACTTAAAGTCCAAGTCAAGTTTCAAATGGTGGATAAAGGTTTATGTGGTGGATGAAGGTGAATGTGGTGGATGAAGGTGTATGTGGCAGATGAAGGTGTATGTGGTGGATGAAGGTTTATGTGGCAGATGAAGGTGTATGTGGTGGATGAAGGTGAATGTGGTGGATGAAGGTTTATGTGGCAGATGAAGGTGTATGTGGTGGATGAAGGTGAATGTGGTGGATGAAGGTGTATGTGGTGGATGAAGGTGTATGTGGTGGATGAAGGTTTATGTGGCAGATGAAGGTGTATGTGGTGGATGAAGGTGAATGTGGTGGATGAAGCTGTGTGAGGTGGATGAAGGTTTATGTGGTGGATGACAGTAGATGAAGGTGGATGAAGGTGAAGAAGATGTTTGTGGCAGATGAAGGTTTATGTGGTGGATGAAGGTTTATGTGGCGGATGAAGGTTTATGTGGCAGATGAAGGTTTATGTGGCGGATGAAGGTTTATGTGGCAGATGAAGGTTTATGTGGTGGATGAAGGTTTATGTAGCAGATGAAGGTTTGTGTGTTGGATGATGGTAGATGAAGGTGTATGTGGTGGATGAAGGTTTATGTGGTGGATGAAGGTTTATGTAGCAGATGAAGGTTTATGTGTTGGATGATGGTAGATGAAGGTGTATGTGGTGGATGAAGGTTTATGTGGCAGATGAAGGTGTATGTGGTGGATGAAGGTGAATGTGGTGGATGAAGCTGTGTGAGGTGGATGAAGGTTTATGTGGTGGATGACAGTAGATGAAGGTGGATGAAGGTGAAGAAGATGTATGTGGCAGATGAAGGTTTATGTGGTGGATGAAGGTTTATGTGGCGGATGAAGGTTTATGTGGCAGATGAAGGTTTATGTGGTGGATGAAGGTTTATGTAGCAGATGAAGGTTTGTGTGTTGGATGATGGTAGATGAAGGTGTATGTGGTGGATGAAGATGTATGTGGCAGATGAAGGTTTATGTGGTGGATGAAGGTTTATGTGGCGGATGAAGGTTTATGTGGCAGATGAAGGTTTATGTGGTGGATGAAGGTGTATGTAGCAGATGAAGGTTTGTTTGTTGGATGATGGTAGATGAAGGTGGATGTGTTGGATGTGGTGGATGACGGTAGATGAAGGTGGATGTGGTGGATGAAGGTTTATGTAGCAGATGAAGGTTTATGTGGTGGATGAAGGTTTATGTAGCAGATGAAGGTTTGTGTGTTGGATGATGGTAGATGAAGGTGTATGTGGTGGATGAAGATGTATGTGGCAGATGAAGGTTTATGTGGCAGATGAAGGTTTATGTGGCGGATGAAGGTTTATGTGGCAGATGAAGGTTTATGTGGTGGATGAAGGTTTATGTAGCAGATGAAGGTTTGTGTGTTGGATGATGGTAGATGAAGGTGTATGTGGTGGATGAAGATGTATGTGGCAGATGAAGGTTTATGTGGTGGATGAAGGTTTATGTGGCGGATGAAGGTTTATGTGGCAGATGAAGGTTTATGTGGTGGATGAAGGTGTATGTAGCAGATGAAGGTTTGTTTGTTGGATGATGGTAGATGAAGGTGGATGTGTTGGATGTGGTGGATGACGGTAGATGAAGGTGGATGTGGTGGATGAAGATTTATCGGTGGATGAAGGTGGATGGAGGCTCTGGTGTGGTTCTAATGGATTCTGGTGTGGTTCTGGATAGACCCTACATGTCAGAGGGGACCCTCAGAGACCAGGTCATCTACCCAGACTCTGTGGAGGAGATGGTTCTGAAGGGGATCACAGATTCGTACCTGGAGGAGATTCTGCGCACAGTTCACCTGCTCTACATTCTGGACAGAGAAGGAGGTGTGTGTGTGTGTGTGTGTGTGCGTGCATAGGTAAACACACATCAACCTGTGGGAACAGTGTGCACATGCAAACACACTCTACTGTAGTAACCGTGTCTGTGCAGGCTGGGAGGCGGTCAGCGACTGGAAGGATGTCCTATCAGGAGGGGAGAAGCAGAGGATGGGGATGGCCCGGATGTTCTACCACCGGTACCTTTTACTGTTTGTTTGTTTACAGCATGAAACACACGGAATATGATGTCACTAACACACAAACAACAAAAACCACAAACAAATCGGCGTATGTCAGCTCAACTTCCCCAGGAGACTATACCACCAGAGACTGGAGGAACCGGGGAGAGCAGTTACTACAGTTGCTTATTCCCAGTCCGAAACAGTTACCCAGTCCGGAACCGTTACCCAGTCCAGAACCGTTATCCAGTCCGGAACCGTTACCCAGTCCGGAACCGTTATCCAGTCCGGAACTCTTATAAAGTCCGGAACCATTACCCAGTCCGGAACCATTAACCAGCGCAGAACCGTTACCCAGTCCGGAACTGTTATAAAGTCCAGAACCGTTACCTAGTTCAGATTGGTTACCCAGTCCAGAACCATTACCCAGTCCGGAACTGTTATAAAGTCCGGAACCGTTACCTAGTTCGGATTAGTTACCCAGTCCAGAACCGTTATCCTGTCCGGAACTGTTATAAAGTCTGGAACAGTTACCCAGTCCGGATCGGTTACCCAGTCCTGAACCGTTATCCAGCCCGGAACTGTTATAAAGTCCGGAACCGTTACTCAGTCCCGATCTGTTACCCAGTCCGGAACTGTTATCAAGTCCGGATCCGTTATCCAGTCCGGATCCGTTATCTAGTCTGGATCTTTTACCCAATTTGGACCCGTTACCCAGTCCAGAACTGTTATAAAGTCCGGAACCGTTACTCAGTCCGGATCCGTAGCCCAGTCCGAATCCGTTATCCAGTCCGGATCTGTTACCTAGTCCGGATCTGTTACCCAGTTCGGATTCGTTACCCAGTGTGAATCTGTTACCCAGTCCGGATCTGTTACCCAATTCGGACCCGTTACCCAGAGCAGAACCGTTATCCAGTCCGGATCCGTTACCCAGCCTGGAACAGTTATCCAGTCCGGAACTGTTATTAAGTCCGGAACCGTTACCCAGTCCGTATCCCTTACCCAGTCTGGAACCGTTATCCAGACCGGATCCCTTACCCAGTCTGGAACCGTTACCCAGTCCGGATCTGTTACCCAGTCCGGATCTGTTACCCAGTCTGGAACCGTTATCAAGTCCGGATCCATTACCCAGTCTGGAACCGTTATCCAGTCCGGATCCGTTACCCAGTCCAGCTCCGTTTTCCAGTCCGGAACCATGTCTTGGATGTTGTTTAGGATGGTGTTTTCTGATTGGACAGCAATGTTTGACCATTTCTGTCTTCATGTCTCTCGCCCAGCCCACGGTACGCCCTCCTGGACGAGTGTACCAGCGCCGTCAGCATCGACGTGGAGGGACACATCTTTCAGGCTGCAAAGGATGCTGGGATCGCTCTGCTGTCAATCACTCACAGACCCTCGCTGTGGTCAGTGAAAACACACACACACTGGGTCCGCTACTTTACCGCCGGCCGGGTGGTGACCCGGGAAGAAGTGGGTATGCTCCTTTACTGCCAGCCAGGAGAGAGGTTTTACCAAAACAAAAGAGGCGTGGAGCTTTCAGGGAGAAATTGATCATAAACTCAATGAACGTTAATGAAGACGCCATCTTTGTGTCACCTTTCTGTCAGGTTGTACCTGCACAGTCTCGCTGGACGAGTCTGAACGTATAAGAAGGATTAGTTGGAACAGAGCAGAACTTCTGGAGCAGCTGGAAGAATCGTGACATCATCATTTATGTGAAATTATCTACTGAACAAGTGAAGGCTTAATACCAGAATTTATCAGGTTTATCTGGAGATGGACTCTGATTGGTCTGTTCCACCACATGATTAAAAGGGGCGTTCTCGCTGATCAAGCCGTCGGATCTGAGCGGGTCATCCAGGCAGATCACCCGGTTTAAATGGAAAGAAAACTTCACCCACTTGGCTCGCCACCGGGTCACCTGGGGCGGTAAATGGTCCGGACCCACCGTCTGACAGTGCTGGTCTCTGATTGGCTTGGTAGATCAGGTTCTGTTTACGTCCTGCAGGGGGCAGCAGAGCTCTGAGCAGCTGCCAGCTGACCCGTCCTGATCTTCTTCTCTGACAGGAAGTACCACTCGCACCTGCTGCAGTTTGACGGGGAAGGAGGATGGAAGTTTGAACCTCTGGATGCCTCCACCCGCATCTCCCTGCAGGTGTGTTTAACTGAGCTCACGTGTCATGTGACATTGTAAACAGAAGCTATGAAGGTGCGTTTGGTTTGTTCACCTCCACAGCTTCAGCTGACACACTGAACACTAAGTTCTGGGTCAGACCTTCGCGAATGGCTTCACGTCGGTCCAAAGTCCTCATTGACTAGACTTGGATCGGATCAGAACTTAGATCCGTTCCAGTTCGTCAATGAGCTAAAATAACTGAAACCTTTCTGACCACCGCCTCTACAGGCTCTCTGGTTACCATGGCAACCATCAGAACCACAACTGCACGCCTGCGGCACACGGTGTGTGGGCAGATGAAGCAGCCAATCAGTAGCATGCTCTGTGCCATGTGACTGAGAGTCAGACTGCAGTAGCATTTATTGATCTGTTTCTGATACACACCTGGACGGCTCAGGCCTGGTGAAGGTCCACAGGTGTGTCCCAGAACCTTGTACACCTGTCAAAACTGGTCCAAGGTTCTGAGGTTGCTCTGAGGTCAGAACCTCAGACTGGACTCCGAACTGATGACGTCATGTTTACCTGTAAACAGGAAGTTCATTGCACAGCTGTGATAAACACAGTTGTTGTTTGTTGCAGGAGGAGAAGCAGCGTCTGGAGAACCAGCTGTCAGGGATTCCCAAGATGCAGCAGAGGCTGTCCGAGCTGCGCATCCTGCTGGGGGAGGCCGAGCAGGAGGACGCAAAGGAGGAGGAGGCCAAGAAAGGGGGAGGGGTCATAGTCTGAAGGCCACGCCTCCACCAGGGTCAACAGGTTGATCCTGTGAATTAAGTTTATTATCTTTTTGCTTTTAGGATTTGAACCACTTCCTGTTTGAGCCACTGGGCTTGTTGGACCTGGACTCTATGCAGCAACCCATCTGGAACCAGGGACTGTGGTCCTTGAGTTGTGCTGCCGGTTAGAAGCTTCGTCCTGCTTCAGGCTGCGCCTGGACTGCGCCTGGACTGCACCGGAAAACATAAAGCATTGCGGGAGCAGCCAGAGCTACGAGCTGCAGCTTGTGGACCTGCCTCCAACGACAGAACTTGGTCCTGATTGGTTTAACCTTTGGTTTTCTGACGGGACTTCCATGTAATGCTCCCAGTAATAAATTCGTTTCTGGGTTCTTAACAGGGTTTCTATCAGTCTTGGTGTTTCATGTTGCAGCTCATCGCTAGTAAACCTGGACAGGCTGATGTTCGGCTGCTTCGACGCAGCATCGCAGCTCCAAGTTATCACACCGAGATCAATAAGAGTTATCACACCAAGACCGATTCGAGTTAACGCGCCAAGACCGATTCGAGTTAACGCGCCGAGACAGATTCGAATTAACTCGGCGAGATCGATTCAAGTTAACGTGCCGAGATCGATTTGAATTAACTCGCCGAGATCGATGCGAGTTAATGCGCCAAGGCCGATTCGAGTTAACTCGCCAAGATCGATGCGAGTTAACTCGCCGAGATCGATGCGAGTTAACGCGCCAAGACCAATTCGAGTTAACGCGCCGAGATCGATTCGAATTAACTCGCCGAGATCGATGCGAGTTAACACGCCAAGGCCGATTCGAGTTAACGCGCCGAGATCGATTCGAATTAACTCGCCGAGATCGATGCGAGTTAACGCGCTGAGACCGATTCGAGTTAACTTGCCGAGATCGATGCGAGTTAACGCGCCGAGACCAATTCGAGTTAACACGCCGAGACCGATTCGAGTTAACGTGCCGAGATCGATTCGAATTAATGCGCCGAGATCGATTCGAATTAACTCGCCGAGATCGATGCGAGTTAACTCGCCGAGACCTATTTGAGTTAACGCGCCGAGACCGATTCGAGTTAACGCGCCGAGATCGATTCGAATTAATGCGCCGAGATCGATTCAAATTAACTCGCCGAGATCGATGCGAGTTAACGCGCCGAGACCGATTCGAGTTAACGCGCCGAGACCGATTCGAGTTAACGCGCCGAGATCGATTCGAATTAATGCGCCGAGATCGATTCGAATTAACTCGCCGAGATCGATGCGAGTTAACGCGCCGAGACCGATTCGAGTTAACGCGCCGAGATCGATTCGAATTAACTCGCCGAGATCGATGCGAGTTAACGCGCCGAGACCAATTCGAGTTAACGCGCCGAGATCGATGCGAGTTAACGCGCCGAGACCGATTCAAGTCAACTTGCCGAGATCGATGCGAGTTAACGCGCCGAGATCGATTCGAGTTAACGCGCCGAGATTGACGCAAGTTATCTGGGTCTGGGTCGGTGTTCCAGGTCGGTGGTCTGTGGTGATGGTCTGGGCCCTGGTCCGGGTCGGTGGTCTTTGTTGGTGGTCCGGGCCCTGGTCTGGGTCGGTGGTTCGGGTCGGTGGTCCAGTTAATGCTGTAGTTGTTTTAAATCATGACTGAAATGATGATATGTCACATGATCATGTTTTGCCCAATCAGTGAAGGAGAGGAGGATGACAGAATAAAAGCATGATGGCGAAAGAGTGTTTCCCAGTTTTTCAAAATAAAGTCACTGATCAATTATTCTGATCCACGATTAATCAGTCAGCAGCTTTCACTGTTTTATTCCCTTCAGCCAACCAAACCCTTCCGGTTCTGGTCCGGTTCTCAGTAAATGTCCTTCATCTCTGAATCTGAACTCAGTCCGCAGAACCGGTTCTGCTGGTTCTGGCTTCAGTCTCGGTGGACCTATCCGGGTTCTGAAGCTCCAGCACTGAGCCTTTGAAAAGAACCCGAGAAGCAGCTGGCCTGGATCACTGAGGATGGACCAGAACCAGAACTAACTGTTCCTCCAACTGAAATATGTGAACCAATCAGTAATCGATAATCAGTGAAAGAGTCGTTGGTTGGCGGAGTGTCCCGGAGCCGCCCGGAGCTCAGCGCATCGGGGCGGGGTCTCAGCCGGACCTGTTGTGCGGCTCTCTGTGCGCGTGTCGCAGCTCCGGACTCTCTGGAACTTTCCTCGGGCGACTTGGACTCCGGTGGACGGCGGAGCAGCCCGCTGAGTTCAGGTGAGTCTGACCCGGTTCCACTAGACCCGGTTCACGGATCAAAGTGGGCGCGAGCTGCAGGAGGGAAGGAGCGCGCGAGCCAGGCGTGTCTTTCAGCGGCGCGCGGGACTCCGTGGACATTTCTGACAGTTTAACACGTTTCGGGTTTTCTGAGAGCCGGGTTCTGTGAGAGAAGCGGCTCCAGGTTCTTCTGAACCGGAACAGGACGGTCACGGATTCGGCTTCAAAGCTTTGATCGCGTGACACCCCTCGGAACCGGTTCGACTGGTTTCAGACACGTCGCCGTTTGGAGGCGCGCGGCAGAGCAGCGACTTTAAAAGTTCGGTTCGGTTCTGGGCTCAGATTGTCCAACAGTTTCTACGCAGCGTGTCTCTGTGGTCCAGCTCGACCCTGTTCCGGATCAGCCCGGAGCGGAAAGCTGGCATTCCAGCACGCGCGCGCGCGCCTCTGCTGCAGTTTTTTGGAGGAATTTTAAAAACACCTGTGACATCACCACGTGACCCTCCGTTACAACTCACGCGAACAGAGGAAGTAAAACGGATTTAGGGGCCTCTGCCGGGCAGAGACCTGGTTCTGTGGTGGTGCGGTGGGTCCGGTGCTGAATGGATTCATGTTTGCTTGCATTAGATTTGCTTGTTTGTTTGTCCACACTCTTCATCATCATCATTCAATTCAGAAATCTTTATTTGTCCCCAGGGGGGGCAGCAGAAGAAGAGTGCAGGCTAAAAGCTAGCTGGGACCCGCTACAGGGACGGCCTGGCGGACTGAGCACTTCCCAAACCAGTTCAGCTCTGATTCGTTCAGACAGGAATATTAGGAAAAACGTGTTGTTGTTGGTGCTGGAAACCTGTCTGATTTTCCAAATTCCTGGACCTTGAGGGTTACAGCTAGCTGGTCGGCGGACAGTCGCCCTTCACAGCGAAATTAAAGCATGAGGTCAGATTAGAGCTTCTAAATATTTGGTGGCAGGATGGGAATCAGACCTTCGGCTGTGGAAAGTTCCCCAAACTTTTTCCTCTTCAAAGCGGAGTAGAAACCAGCAGAAGCAGATGAAGTTAGAGCGATGTAAAGATTAGGAACGTCCCGGTGAGAAGTTTAGGAGTTAACGTTACTAACAATGACTCCGGTCACTACAATTACTACAATCACACGAACAACGTTTCTGTTTCTGGTGGATGAATAACTTCTTCTTTTCTGCTTGCTGTCGTCTTTCTAACTTTTCCAGATCTTCCTTTAGCTTCTTTTCTCAGTGCAGACAAACAGGAAGATGGACGGGACATAGGCTGGGGACATCGGCTTGTCTTTTACCCAGGGGAAGACAGGTTAGCCTCAGCTACATGTCCGTTAGCAACAGGCTAACGTGATGGGTCTGGTCCTGGGACACAGCAACGTTAAACCCCTGCAGTTTGCTGCATTTACTAACGCGGTGCCTTCAGTTTTCATCAATAAATATATTCCAGGGTAGAGCAGCTCGCCAGAAATAGACCTGCAAAGCGTGAGAAAGAAAATTTTCTATAAACCTCCCACATCAAAGTGCTGCTAACAGCTGAGCGTCTCTGACAGCTTCCAGGTGTCTGGCTGACGGCAGCAACACGTTAAGCCGTCGTTCAGGGTCAGCAGCAGTCTGGAAAATACAATCCCGTCCTGGGATGTGGACTGGAACGTCCAAAGGCTCAACACGGATGGACCTTTAGTTTTTATGTGAAAAGCTAGCTGTAGACCCGAGACCCGTAGCAGAAGAAAACCAGGAATGATCTGTACACACACACACACATATACAAACATATAAAACCAGGAATGATCTGTACACACACACACACAGACACACACATATAAAACCAGGAATGATCTGTACACACACACACACACAGACACACACATATAAAACCAGGAATGATCTGTACACACACACACACACATATACAAACATATAAAACCAGGAATGATCTGTACACACACACACACACACATATACAAACATATAAAACCAGGAATGATCTGTACACACACACATATACAAACATATAAAACCAGGAATGATCTGTACACACACACACACACACATATACAAACATATAAAACCAGGAATGATCTGTACACACACACACACAGGTATGCAAACATATGAAACCAGGAATGATCTGTACACACACACACACACATATACAAACATATAAAACCAGGAATGATCTGTACACACACACACACACATATACAAACATATAAAACCAGGAATGATCTGTACACACACACACACATATACAAACATATAAAACCAGGAATGATCTGTACACACACACACACACATATACAAACATATAAAAAACAAGGAATGATCTGTACACACATATACAAACATATAAAACCAGGAATGATCTGTACACACACACACACACACATATACAAACATATAAAACCAGGAATGATCTGTACACACACACACACATGTACAAACATATAAAACCAGGAATGATCTGTACACACACACACACAGGTATGCAAACATATGAAACCAGGAATGATCTGTACACACACACACACACATATACAAACATATAAAACCAGGAATGATCTGTACACACACACACACATATACAAACATATGAAACCAGGAATGATCTGTACACACACACACACACACACATATAAAACCAGGAATGATCTGTACACACACACACACACATATACAAACATATAAAACCAGGAATGATCTGTACACACACACACACAGACACACACATATAAAACCAGGAATGATCTGTACACACACACACACACATATACAAACATATAAAACCAGGAATGATCTGTACACACACACACACAGACACACACATATAAAACCAGGAATGATCTGTACACACACACACACACAGACACACACATATAAAACCAGGAATGATCTGTACACACACACACACACATATACAAACATATAAAACCAGGAATGATCTGTACACACACACACACACACATATACAAACATATAAAACCAGGAATGATCTGTACACACACACACACAGACACACACATATAAAACCAGGAATGATCTGTACACACACACACACACAGACACACACATATAAAACCAGGAATGATCTGTACACACACACACACATATACAAACATATAAAACCAGGAATGATCTGTACACACACACACACACACATATACAAACATATAAAACCAGGAATGATCTGTACACACACACATATACAAACATATAAAACCAGGAATGATCTGTACACACACACACACACACACATATACAAACATATAAAACCAGGAATGATCTGTACACACACACACACACACATATACAAACATATAAAACCAGGAATGATCTGTACACACACACACACACGTATACAAACATATAAAACCAGGAATGATCTGTACACACACACACACACACGTATACAAACATATAAAACCAGGAATGATCTGTACACACACACACACACGTATACAAACATATAAAACCAGGAATGATCTGTACACACACACACACACACATATACAAACATATAAAACCAGGAATGATCTGTACACACACACACACACGTATACAAACATATAAAACCAGGAATGATCTGTACACACACACACACACACATATACAAACATATAAAACCAGGAATGATCTGTACACACACACACACACGTATACAAACATATAAAACCAGGAATGATCTGTACACACACACACACGTATACAAACATATAAAACCAGGAATGATCTGTACACACACACACACACATATACAAACATATAAAACCAGGAATGATCTGTACACACACACACACACACATATACAAACATATAAAACCAGGAATGATCTGTACACACACACACACACACATATACAAACATATAAAACCAGGAATGATCTGTACACACATACACACACATATACAAACATATAAAACCAGGAATGATCTGTACACACACACACACGTATACAAACATATAAAACCAGGAATGATCTGTACACACACACACACACACACATATACAAACATATAAAACCAGGAATGATCTGTACACACACACACACACACGTATACAAACATATAAAACCAGGAATGATCTGTGCACACACACACACACACACATGTACAAACATATAAAACCAGGAATGATCTGTACACACACACACACACACGTATACAAACATATAAAACCAGGAATGATCTGTACACACACACACACACACACATATACAAACATATAAAACCAGGAATGATCTGTACACACACACACACACACACATGTACAAACATATAAAACCAGGAATGATCTGTACACACACACACACACACGTATACAAACATATAAAACCAGGAATGATCTGTGCACACACACACACACACACATGTACAAACATATAAAACCAGGAATGATCTGTACACACACACACACACACGTATACAAACATATAAAACCAGGAATGATCTGTACACACACACACACACACATATACAAACATATAAAACCAGGAATGATCTGTACACACACACATATACAAACATATAAAACCAGGAATGATCTGTACACACACACACACACACACATATGTACAAACATATAAAACCAGGAATGATCTGTACACACACACACACACACACATATACAAACATATAAAACCAGGAATGATCTGTACACACACACACACACACACGTATACAAACATATAAAACCAGGAATGACCTGTACACACACACACACACACACACATATACAAACATATAAAACCAGGAATGACCTGTACACACACACACACAAACATATATACAAACATATAAAAAACCAGGTGACAAAGGAAGACAAATCTATTTATTCATGTGCAGGACAAGTCAACGTGTTTCACATCAAACATTCCAGCAGGAACAGAAGGAAAAACAAGCATTAAAAACAAAGATTAAAAGAAATCAAACTAAATAAATAAAAGCAGAAAGAAAAAGCTAAAATAAAATAAATAAAATGCAAGAAATAAAGTTCCAGTGTGGAAAAACAACATTAAAACATGATCCAGTTAAAGATTCCAGCTTAAAGAACCAGATCCAGATCTGGTCTCTAAATAAAAAACTAGTCCATGCAGCAGAGAACAGGTGGGTCTTTAACCTGGATCTAAATAAACTGAGTGTTTCAGCTGATCTGAGGCTTTCTGGGAGTTTGTTCCAGACATGTGGAGCATAGAAGCTGAATGCAGCTTCTCCATGTCTGGTTCTGACTCTGGAACTGATAAGAACCTGGATCCAGATGACCTGAGGGTTCTGGTAGGTTCATACTGGGTCAAGAGGTCTCTGATGTATGTTGGTCCTAAACCATTCAGAGCTTCTAGACCAGCAGCAGAACTTTAAAGTCTATCCTCTGACGGACCGGCAGCCAGTGTAAAAACCTCAGAGCTGGACTGATGTGGTCCACTTTCTTGGTCTTAGTGAGGACTGGAGCAGCAGAATTCTGGATCAGCTGCAGGTGTCTGACTGACCCAGATTTCTGGCCTGGTTGGTGGTTTTAGGTCTGAGTCCATCACTAGACCCAGATTTCTGGCCTGGTTGGTGGTTTTAGGTCTGAGTCCATCACTAGACTCAGATTTCTGGCCTGGTTGGTGGTTTTAGGTCTGAGTCCATCACTAGACTCAGATTTCTGGTCTGGTTGGTGGTTTTTAGGTCTGAGTCCATCACTAGATCCAGATTTCTGGTCTGGTTGGTGGTTTTAGGTCTGAGTCCATCACTAGACCCAGATTTCTGGTCTGGTTGGTGGTCCTTAGGTCTGAGTCCATCACTAGACCCAGATTTCTGGTCTGGTTGGTGGTTTTTAGGTGTATAGACTGAAGCTCTGTGGTGACCTTTAATCGTTTCTATTTGGCTCCAAAAACCATCAGCTCAGTTTAGTTTTTATTTAACTGGAGAAAGTTCAGACACATCCAGTCATTAACCTCCTCAATACATTTAGATTAGATTAGACTTTATTATCTCACAGTGGAGAAATTCACTTGTTACAGAATAAAGTGCAGAAAGACAGAATAAGCTGAACATGCATCACAGCAAGAAGGTGCAATATAAATTATTTACAAGAAAAAGTCTAAGAAAAGCAAAAATATGTACCATTATAAATATAAAAGATATATATATACGGTGAGAGCACTGTTCCCTGAGGGGCCCCCGTGCTGCAGACTACCACCTCAGACACACAGTTCTGCAGACGCACGTACTGTGGCCGGTTGGTGAGGTAGTCGATGGTCCACGCAGCTAACTTTCCATCCACTCCAGCTCCTTCCAGCTTCCCCCACAGCAGCGCCGGCTGGATGGTGTTGAACGCACTGGAGAAGTCAAAAAACATGACTCTCACGACGCTCCCAGCGGTCTCCAGGTGAGCCAGCGCCCTGTGCAGTAGGTAGATGACAGCATCATCCACCCCGATGTTTGGCCTGTAGGCAAACTGCAGCGGGTCCATCGCGGTGCACACCACGGAGCGGAGGTGACCGAGGATGAGCCTCTCCATGGTCTTCATCAGGTGGGAGGTCAAGGCGACGGGTCTGTAATGGTTCGGTTCCTTCGCGTGTGATATCTTAGGAACCGGAACCACACAGGAGGTCTTCCACAGGACAGGGACCTTCTCCAGGCTGAGGCTCAGGTTAAAGATGTACCTGAGCACCTCACAGAGCTGGTCTGCACAGGTCCTGAGCAGCCTGGGGCTGATGCCATCTGGTCCTGCAGCTTTCCTGTTCTTCAGCCGCCTCAGTTCTCTCCTCACCTGGGCCGATGTAAGGGAGAGGGGGGAGGTGGAGGGCAGTGGGGGGCTGGTGGTGGAGTCCATTGGTGTGGAGTGGAGATGGGGGGTAGGTGAAAGTGGAGGTGAAGATGAAGGTGGTCGGGGGAAGGGGATGGCTGACGCTGGACTGGGGATGTGTGAAGAGGAGGGAGGGGGGGCAGAGAGAGTGGGGTTAGAATCAAATCTGTTAAAAAACAGATTTAAATCATTGGCCCAGCGCTGGTCTCCATCAGCTGTCCCTCTGGCACCACTCTGTCCAAATCCAGAGATCTCCTTCAGCCCTCTCCACACGTCCCGTGTGTTCTTCTCCTCCAGCTTCTTCCTGTAGCTGTCCTTGGCCCGCCTGATCTTGTACTGGAGTTCATGCTGAACTCTCCTCTGCTCCTCTCTGTCCCTTGAAATGAAAGCCCTCTTCTTCTGGTTCAGCAGGACTTTAAGCTCAGGGGTCACCCAGGGTTTGTTGTTGGAGAAACACCGCACCCTCCGGGTTGGCACAGTGTTCTCCACACAGAAGTTGATGTAGTCCATGATGCATAGCCTGTACGGGGCCTCGGTGTCCTGGTGACATTGTAATATATACTTGTGTGTCATCTGCGTAGCTATGGTAACTAATGTTGTTCTTTATGACCTGTGCCAGTGGGAGCATGTAGATGTTAAACAAAAGAGGCCCCAGGATGGAACCTTGGTGAACTCCACATGTAATTGTCTGCTCAGATGTAAAATTACCTATTGACACAAAGTACTTCCTGTTCTCTAAATAAGATTTAAACCAGTGCAGCGCCAGAGAGGCCACCCAGTTCTCCAGTCGGGAGTAATATTTTGTGGTCGACTGTATCAAATGCAGCACTGAGGTCCAGTAAGACTTAGACTGACATTTTTCCATCGTCTGTATTCAAACATATGTCATTAATGACTTTGGTCAGAGCATCTCGGTGCTGTGGTGCCGTTTAAAACCTGACTGGAAGACATCGTAGCAGTTGTTTTGTGTTAAATATCGTTTAGTTGATGAAAAACTGCTTTTAGATGATCTTACTTAGAAAAGGAAGATCTGAGATCGGCCTGTAGTTGCTCTTTTGTGTCTAGATTGTCTCTTTTTAGCAGAGGTTTGATTACAGCTGTTTTTAGAAGCTCTGGGAAGACGCCCGAAATTAAAGATAAGTTAACAATCTGGACCCGATCTGGTTCCAGAGTCTTTGAGACCTTTCTGAAGAAACCTGTGGGCAGGATGTCCAAGCAGCAAGAGAAGTTAAGCTGATGTAAGATGTCGCCCAGATCTTTGCTGTTAATGGATTAAACTGTGTCATCGTGGTTAAACTGGTTTTCATGGACCACTATGTCTCCTGAACCTGCTGCTGGTCTGATATTCTGGATTTTGTCTGTGAAGAATTTGGCGAACTCATTGCAGCCTTGGTGGAATAAAGTTCAGGTGCTACTGACACAAGAGGGTTTGTTATCCTGTCCACAGCAGCCAATAAGACCCGAGCTTTATGACACTTTCTGCTAATAACGTCAGAGAAACAGGACTTCCTGCTTTCCTCAGGTGTAAATTATAAGAGTGAAGTTTCTCTTTATGTCATGATGAACCTGTAGATGTGTTTTTCTCCATCTGCGCTCGGCTTTCCGACTCTCTTTTTCCATTTTTCACCAGTGTGGAATTTCTCCATGGAGACTTTTTCCTTCCAGAGACGACCTTCACCTTAACAGGAGCCATAGCATCCATAGTATTTAGCATGTTAGCATTAAAACTAGCAGCAAGCTCGTTGGCTGAAGCCCTGACAGGGCAGGTGTTAAAGAGAAGACCTGGTTAAACTTCCCACTCCTGTTTTCAGTTACACACGTTCTGTGATCACCTCCATGGAGACATTAGTGTGAACAGGAATCGTATCTCAGAGAAAACACAGTAACGATCAGACACGCCCACATCACACACAGTAACCATGGAAACGTCCAAACCTTCCACACCAGTAAGTCTAGAGTGTGTCCTTTAGTGTGTGTGGGCTCTGTTATATGCTGAGTCAGCCCAACGTTGTCCAGACTGTGACTCAGGTCTTTAGTCCCTCTGTCCTGAGGGTTGTCTACATGGACGTTAAAATCACCAACGATAACTACACAGGTTGTAGCAGCAGCTCAATAAAACCATCAGAAGATGCTGCGCAGTGTCCTGGTGGCTGGAAAATATTTAGAAACATGACTCTGGAAGAGGCCTTCAGCTGAAGAGCCACAATATTCATAAGAAGTCAAACTTCCAGGAGAAAACTGCTTCCAGTGGAATGATTCCTTAAATAAAACGGCTCCTCCTCCTCCTCTCCTGTCCAGTCTGACCTCACTGATCAAACTAAAGCTGGGAGGGTTGCTTCCATAAGAGCAGCTGCTCTGTTATTTGGTTTAACCAGGTTTCAGTTAAAAACATGAAATCAAGGTTGTGTTCAGAGAAAATTAATATTTAAAATGTTTCCTGCTAATGACCGAACCTTTAATCAGCTACTGGATGGAGTAGAATAGTTTAGCCTGTGTTTGGGGGAAGCTGTGGCCCACAGGGTCTGTTAACTCTACTGGGAAAGCTTCTAGAAAGAAGCTCTCTGTGTTCTGCTGGATCGTGGTCCTCGTAGGACCAGATTTTTCTGGGAGGATGAGTTGGTCCACTAAAGTTCCGCAAGAGATCCAGACGGTTCCACACGTTAGACCCTTCTCTCAGAGACCAGATCCAGACCATAAACATGTTCCCATCCTCACGGCTCTGCTTCTCCGGTTCTGATCTAGTTCTTATCCAAGTCTGATCCGGTTCTGACAGGTTCTATTCCAGTTCTGACAGGTTCTGACCCGGTTCTGACAGGTCCAGATACTGGTTGAGGCACCTGACAGATGAAACTCTGTTCTGCCTTCTGGGTGGATTCTGACGGTCTGAAGGCGTTTAACCCAGAAACCTGATGACCACTGGGTCATGTGACCTCTATGAAGCACTGACATCATCTCATCCTCCTCCTCATCATCAGTGAGATGAAGATTATTAAACTGAAACATCCATTTGACTAATCTGGAGGATTTAGTCTGAGTCCAGATTCAGAGTCAGATTACTGTTTGTGCCTAATCACCTCTAATCCACATACACACACACACACTCTCTCTCTCTCTCACACACACTTAATGTGCTTTAATCGGATGATTTTGACCAACTGGACTCAAACCCGTAACACCAGTTCAGTGTTCCAGTTTCCTGAACATCAGAGACGTTTTCAGTCTCGAGCGCTAACGTTAGCGTGTTAGCTCAGGAGCGCAGCGTCAGCAGATCAATGGGCTGATTATTGGTGATGCGTAGAGGAGAGTTAAACGTGATCTGAAAGGTGAGAATAGAGATTAAAGCCATACATGTAAAATTTGCTCTATGTGGTGAACATGCTGCTCAGAGCTCCGGTATCAGCTGCTGGTCCGGCCGGTCCTGATGCAGCGTCTTCTCTTTACACGTCTCTGGATGAGACAGCATCAGTTCAATCAGCTTTATTGGTACAGCGCCAGTTAACGGCATTGATGACCCTCCTGCCTGCTGCAGCTGGTGTCTCATGTCCTGACAGGACCCAGTGATTCTGGACTGGTTAGAACCGCTGACCATGTTCTGGTTCTGAGGTTTAAGCAGCTCTGGGCTGGAACCAAAGCTGGTCTCCAGTTAGTGGAGGTTACTAGTGGAACTGTGTGTGGCCCCCCCGGTGGTCCTTAAATAATCAGTAATCCAGAATAATCCCCAGTCTGGGTGTTTAAAACCTGCAGCGGCTTTCATCTGAACCAGACTGAACTCACTCCCAGCTGGGTTCAGAACCACTTCCTGTCCTGTTCGGCATTGTACTGCACCTGAAGGAGCCTCTGTCTGAACACAGTCTCATCCGTCATCTCCAGCAGCGGAATGTCGGTATGGATTCATTTCCAGCTCACTGTAACGCCACCTGTTTTTCTTGAATATTAAAGATGTTTCCAGATAAATATTTTATAAACCACTGAGTGCATTTACCTGACAGTCAAACTCAGTTATCTGGGAGTAATCAGATTACTGTAATAATCTCATCTGACATGCATTTCTGAAACACCAGAACAATGTTTCCCAGATTCCCAGCCAGGAATGCTGTGATGGAAACACTCAGACTTCTAAAATGTCCTGATGAATCCGGCGGAGTCGCTGTAAATGTTCCTGAAGTTCCCGTCTCAGATACGAGCTGATGCTAATTAAACCTACGAAGAATTCCGGATCCATTTAAAGCCGGAATACGATCAGAAACTCCTACAATGACTTAGATTCAGCTTGATCAGCTGTGACGTTGCCATGACAACCGTGATGCTATCGGTGTAACACGGAGCAGGAGAAATCCTCCATCTGATCCGCCCCGGAGCGAAATGCTTCCATCTCCTGCTGCTGAATCTGCTGGAAGAAGCATGAAATCACATTAATGTGAAGCTTCTAGCGAACGTCGTTTATCAGCTTTACCTGCAGACGGGCTCTGATTGGTCTGTTCCACCACCTGGTTTAAGGGGCGTTCTCGCCGAACAAGCCGTCGAACCTGAGCGGGTCATCCTGCTAACGGTGGTGCAGACCCACTGAGCTTACACCTGGTCACATCACAACTCAAACAATGACCTTATTCTGCACTTTCAGCCGTATCCCTCCGCCTCCTCTCCACTGCAGCAGCACAATATAGTCCCAACACATGTGGAACTTCTGTTCACCCAAAACCAAAACGAATCTAATCTTACAAAAGTAACGTCCTATCCCCAGAAGTGGTGATGACGTAACCACGGAAGAGTAATTAGATTAGCCGTTAGTGAACACTCCCAACGCTGCTGCAGAGGGTCCAGATGAAGAAGCTCTGCTGGCTTCATGCTGCCAGATGTTAGGACAGCTGGTCCGTTGTCATCTGCTTCACATGGTTGGGATGTTTTAGGTCCTGGACCAAAGCAGGAACTCGTTTTTGCCTCACACTGGTGGTGAAACGCTGCTGAAGAAGCAGGTTTTCAGAACCCTGTAGGTGAAATCATCTGGACCTTATTCTGGTTCAGTTTCTCCTCGGTCACCTGACTGCAGGTCAGACCCAGTCAGACCCGATCAGGCGTTCATATGAGTTTTTATTCTGATTGGAGCTGCTGTGACTTGAAACCAGCCAGAAACTCGAGGACGAGCGGGGGTGGGGGTGTTGAATCCAGATTAGGGTGGGGCTTTCACAGTAATTACAGACACACTGTGTGAAAAGGCGTCCTTGATCACCCCCTGCCCCCCCGCCCATCCTCCCTCATTTTTTAACACTCTTATTCCTAACCCCCTCCCACAAGCACACACACACACACACCCTCCTTGTGTCTCAGATCACACACACACCGTCTGTGAATAGCTGGAGGCGATATTAATAATCCATAAAGAATCTGTTTTCTCTCTATCGGTCCCTGTGGAGGCAGCGCCGTGGCAACCAGCTGCTGCTTCACTTCCTGTTTTCACTTTTATGTTACAGTTAATTTACTGCAAACTTAAGTCTGTGTCTGAAATGAGACATCTGTAAAATCTGGCTGCTCAAACCCAGTCTGACCCAGTCTCTACCAGTCTGACCCAGTCTGAACCAGTTTGAACTAGTCTGGCCCAGTCTGAACCAGTCTGAACCACTCTACACCCAGTCTGAACCAGTCTGAACTAGTCTGAACTAGTCTGACCCAGTCTGAACCAGTCTGAACTAGTCTGAACCAGTCTGTACCAGTCTGAACCACTCTACACCCAGTCTAAACCAGTCTGAACCACTCTACACCCAGTCTGAACCAGTCTGAACTAGTCTGACCCAGTCTGAACCAGTCTGAACTAGTCTGAACCCAGTCTGTACCAGTCTGAACCACTCTACACCCAGTCTGAACCCGTCTGAACCAGTCTGAACTAGTCTGTACCAGTCTGTACCACTCTACACCCAGTCTGAACCAGTCTGAACTAGTCTGAACCAGTCTGAACCAGTCTGACCCAGTCTGTACCACTCTACACCCAGTCTGAACCAGTCTGAAAAAGTCCGTACCAGTCTGAGCCACTCTACACCCAGTCTGAACCAGTATGAACCCAGTCTGTACCAGTCTGAACCAGTCTGAACCCGGTCTGTACTAGTCTGAACCAGTCTGTACCAGTCTGAACCCAGTCTGTACCAGTCTGAACCACTCTACACCCAGTCTGAACCAGTCTGAACCCGTCTGAACCAGTCTGAACTAGTCTGTACCAGTCTGTACCATTCTACACCCAGTCTGAACCAGTCTGAACTAGTCTGAACCAGTCTGAACCAGTCTGACCCAGTCTGTACCACTCTACACCCAGTCTGAACCAGTCTGAAAAAGTCCGTACCAGTCTGAACCACTCTACACCCAGTCTGAACCAGTCTGAACCCAGTCTGTACCAGTCTGAACCAGTCTGAACCCGGTCTGTACTAGTCTGAACCAGTCTGTACCAGTCTGAACCAGTCTAAACCCAAGCTGACCCAGTCTGAACCCAGTCTGTACTAGTCTGAACCAGTCTAAACCCAGTGTGACCCAGTCTGAACCCAGTCTGTACCAGAGTGTACCAGTCTGAACCCAATTTGAACCAGTCTTTACCAGTCTGAACCCTGTATGAACCCAGTCTGAATCAGTCTAAACCAGTCTGTACCCAGCCTTTACGAATCTGAATCTGTCTATACTACCATAATGTGGACCGACTGTCACAACCCGGTCAGAACTAGACCAGGTTCAGTTTCAGGAGTCCTGCACAGACTGGGGGAAACTCTCCTCCTGGTTAGTCAGGCGTGTCCCTCTGATGGTTGAAGTTTCCATGGAGACGGCTGAGGTTTCCATGGAGATGAAGAGTAGAGCAGATCCTCAGAAATACCAGTCTGGCTGTTAAAAAATTCTTTTTGATATCGTCAACATCCAAAACCACCCAGAACCATCCAGAACTATCAGAGCCAGAACCACCCAGAATTATCTTGAACTATCCAGATCCAACTAGAACTTCCAGATCCAGAGTTCAGAGCAGTTTGTGGATCAGAGGATCTTCACTGACTGATTCCTTTGCTCTGAACCAGTTTGGTTCTTGAGAACCAGACGCTCTCACTGAATGCAGGTGGTGAACTTAATTTGGGTTTTCTAGATCTGGACCGGATCAGAAATGTGGACAGAAAGGAGGACATGATGCAACACGGGTTGACCCGGTCCAGCTGTCTGGTTTTCTGTTGGGAGGAAAATGGATGAGGTGTTCGGGGTTAAGGTCTAAGGATCTGGTCCAGTCAATTGGTTCTGCTGGTGTTTATAAACTGACTTTATATGAATGAAATTCTGATTAACTGGACCGAAGTGGACCGGGTCTTAGGACTTCGATGGGTCGGTACTGTAGAAAATATGGAGTGGGTCAAATGTTCTGGTTCAGGTTTGTTTGGACCCCTAATCTGGTGGCTCTGGTTCTGGTTGTGTGTGTTGGATCAGTCAGAACGGGTTCTGAGCTGTTAAACAGAACAGTTTGTCCTGATGAGACTGGAATGTATGTGAGTGAGTGTGTGTGTGTGTGTGTGTGTGTGTGAGAGAGAGAGAGAGTGTGTGTGTGAGTAACAGGAAGTGGTCTCTGTGTGACACAATGGCTGGTTCTTCTCGTCCTGCTGGGTCCGTTTCCTCTGACCTCTTCCTGTCAGCTTCCTGTCGTCCAGTATCACCACACTGGGACTGGTTCTGGGCCAGAGACGTGCTGGTGAGTTGAACTGGTTAACGGTGAGTTAAACGGGTTAACGGTGAGTTGAACTGGTTAACGGTGAGTTGAACTGGTTAACGGTGAGTTGAACTGGTGCATCATTAGTTTCATCGTGTAACAGCTGATCACTCTGAGCTGCTTTGAATGTCACATTACAGACGGTCAGATTACAGACGTGGAATGATGTCAGTGAACGCCTCACAGTGTGACAGTCTGTTGGAGAACAGCTGTTCCATTCACCCCCCCAACCAGATTTCTTCCTCCGGTGTCTCTGCCGACAGGACCAACAGGAAAATAATTAAACTTTATAAACCAGAAAACATTATTATTATTATTATTATTATTATTATTATTATTATTATTATTATTAAAACTAATTATTTTGTATTTTCTCTGCAAACATGATTAAAATGATGACAATGATGATGAAGATGATATATTTAGTTAATACTTATTGGGAAGCAATGGCTCTGTATTTAACCCATCTCTGTTTCCACTGGGAGCTGTGGGCTACCATACTGTGGTGCCTGTGGATAAGGACCTTGTTCAGGGGCCCCCAGTGGTTCACCGTGGTTTCCAGGGAACCTGGGTCCTCCACCCACCAGGAGAACTCTGGTTAGCCCTGGTTTCCGGTGAATCATCATGAGTCCACTGGGCTCCAGTCCACAGTCACCAGTCCAGCAAGCTTTGACATACTTTGAGGTTTATGCTGATGCCGGCAAAGTATTTTCCGGTTTACTTCCCACTCCAGTCATTTTGCAGTGAAATGGAACGTGAACAACAAATTTAGACCAGATATACAGTGAGGACCAGGACCAGGGCTCTGTTGACCATGGTTGGATGTCACTTCTTAACGCTCCAAGTCGGTTTAACAGCGAACTGAGCTTCAACTTTCTCCCTTAAGATACGAGACTTACAGCGCAAGATGGATGGATGGATGATGGATGGATGGATGGATGGATGATGATGGATGGATGGATGGATGGATGGATGGTGGATGATGGATGGATGGATGGATGGATGGATGGTGGATGATGGATGGATGGATGGTGGATGATGGATGGTGGATGATGGATGGATGGATGGATGGATGGATCCCTGGTCTGGTCCTAGTTTCATCTGGTACTGGTCTGGTCCTAGTTTCATGTGGTCTTGGTCTGGTCCTGTTTTCATTTGGTCCTGGTCTGGTCCTAGTTTCATTTGGTCCTGGTCTGGTCCTAGTTTCATATGGTCCTGGTTTGGTCCGAGTTTCATCTGGTTTTGGTCTGGTCCTGTTTATATCTGGTCCTGGTCTTGTCCTATTTTTATCTGGTCCTGGTCTGGACCTAGTTTCATCTGGACCTGGTCTGGTCCCACTTTCATCTGGTCCTGGTTTGGTCCTGGTCTGGTCCTAGTTTCATTTGGTCCTGGTCTAGTCCTGTTTTTATCTGGTCCTGGTCTGGTCCTGTTTTTATCTGGTCCTGGTCTGGTCCTAGTTTCATTTGGTCCTGGTCTGGTCCTGTTTTTATCTGGTCCTAGTCTGGTTCTAGTTTCATCTGGTCCTGGTCTTGTCCTGTTTTTATCTGGTCCTGGTCTGGTCCTAGTTTCATTTGGTCCTGGTCTGGTCCTCGTTTAATCTGGTCCTGGTCTGGTCCTGTTTTTATCTGGTCCTGGTCTGGTCCTCGTTTCATCTGGTCCTGGTCTGGTCCTAGTTTCATTTGGTCCTGGTCTGGTCCTGTTTTTATTTGGTCCTGGTTCGGTCCAAGTTTTATCTGGTCCTAGTTTCATTTGGTCCTGGTCTGGTCCTCGTTTTATTTGGTCCTGGTCTGGTCCTAGTTTCATTTGGTCCTGGCCTGGTCCTGTTTTTATCTGGTCCTGGTCTGGTTCTAGTTTCATCTGGTCCTGGTCTGGTCCTGTTTTTATTTGGTCCTGGTTCGGTCCTAGTTTCATCTGGTCCTAGTTTCATTTGGTCCTGGTTTGGTCCTAGTTTCATCTGGTCCTAGTTTCATTTGGTCCTGGTTTGGTCCTAGTTTCATCTGGTCCTAGTTTCATTTGGTCCTGGTTTGGTCCTAGTTTCATCTATAAGCGTGGCTGAAATGTCCGCCGGACACCACATTCAGGTGGAGCCTTAAGGAGAGTTCCTTAAGGCTCTGGATGCTGTAGGGCTGTCTTGGCTGACACGCCTCGGCAGCATCGCGTGGACATCGGGGACAGTTCCCCTGGACTGGCAGACTGGGGTGGTGGTCCCCCTCTTCAAAAAGGGGGACCGGAGGGTGTGCTCCACCACAGGGGGAATCACACTCCTCAGCCTCCCCGGTAAGGTCTATTCAGGGGTGCTGGAGAGGAGGGTCAGTTGGATAGTTGAACCTCAGATTGGGGAGGAGCAGTGTGGTTTTCGTCCCAGTCGTGGAACAGTGGACAAGCTCTACACCCTCTTCAGGGTCTTGACATGGGGGTTCGCTAAACCAGTCTATATGTGCTTTGTGGACTTGGAGAAGGCATTCGACCGTGTCCCCTGGGGACTCCTGTGGGGGTACTCTGGGAGTATGGAGTGCCGGACCCGCTTGTACAAGCTGTCCGGTCCCTGTACGACCGGTGTCAGAGCTTGGTCCACATTGCCGGCAGTAAATCAATCGATTCCAGTGTGGGTTGGACTCCACCAAGGCTGCCCTTTATCACCGATTCTGTTCATAACTTTTATGGACAGAATTTCTAAGCGCAGCCGAGGTGTTGAGGGGATCCGGTTCGGTGGCCTCAGGATTGGGTCTCTGCTCTTTGCGGATGATGTGGTTCTGTTGGTTTCATCGGGCCGTGATCTTCAGCTCTCACTGGAGCGATTTGCAGCCGAGAGTGAAGCGGTTGGGATGAAAATCAGCACCTCCAAGTCCAAGACCATGGTTCTCAGCCGGAAAAGGGTGGAGTGGCTGGCCTGGGAACGCCTCGGGATCCCTCCGGATGAGCTGGTGAATGTGGCCGGGGAGAGGGAAGTCTGGGTTTCCCTGCTTAGGCAGCTGCCCCGCGACCCGACTCCGGATAAGCGGCAGAAAATGGATGGATGGATGGATGGATGTGCGTTTGCACGGTTTTATAAGTCTGGGTGATTTTGGCGAACATCATTTTCAGCTTTTGGGAGTATGCACGCTTTTAGTTTCGATCCCACGAAATGTTTAATAACTGAGATGCCTGGTCCTTCAACACCGGAGCTGATGTGTATCTGTTTTTGTGTTCCTACAGGAAACGTCTTCCTGATGAAGAAAGTTCCTCCTCATCATCATCCCAGCAGCACGTTGCTTCAAAAGGTTGGTGCAACTTTAACATCTGCCCAGTTACCACAGCAACCAGCTCAGTGATCCATGGTGATCCACAGAGACAGGAACCGAACCAGAAACGGAACCTTAGAACAGAACCTGAGACAGAAACAGATTTAGAACCAGAACAAGGAAAAGAATTAGATCCATAACAGGAAATGGAACCAGGAACAGAATCACAGCCAGAACCAGGAGCAGAACATGAAAACAGGATTCTGATGTTTGGTTCTGATGGTTCTGGTTTCGGTTCTGGATGTTCTGATGGTTTTGGTTTTCAGATCTGGAGGTTCTGATGGTTTCTGATCGTTCTGGTCTTTGGTTCTGAAGGGTTCTGACGGTTCTGGTTTTCGGTTCTGGAGGTTCTGATGGTTCTGATGGTTCTGGTCTTTGGTTCTGGAGGTTCTGATGGTTCTAGTTTTCGGTTCTGGAGGTTCTGATGGTTCTGATGGTTCTGGTTTTTTGGTTCTGGAGGTTCTGATGGTTCTGGTTTTTTCGGTTCTGGAGGTTCTGATGGTTCTGTTTTTTTGTTCTGGAGGTTCTAAATAGTTCTGGTTTTTTGGTTCTGGAGGTTCTGATGGTTCTGATGGTACTGGTCTTTGGTTCTGGAGGTTCTGATGGTTCTGGTTTTTTGGTTCTGGAGGTTCTGATGGTTCTGATGGTACTGGTCTTTGGTTCTGGAGGTTCTGATGGTTCTGGTTTTTTTGGTTCTGGAGGTTCTGATGGTTCTGGTTTTTTGGTTCTGGAGGTTCTGATGGTTCTGTTTTTTGGTTCTGGAAGTTCTGATGGTTCTGTTTTTTTGGTTTTGGAGGTTCTGATGGTTCTGGTTATTTGGTTCTGGAGGTTTTGATGGTTCTGTTTTTTTTGTTCTGGAGGTTCTAAATGGTTCTGGTTTTTTGGTTCTGGAGGTTCTGATGGTTCTGTTTTTTGGGTTCTGGAGGTTCTAATGGTTCTGATGGTACTGGGCTTTGGTTCTGGAGGTTCTGATGGTTCTGGTTTTTTGGTTCTGGAGGTTCTGATGGTTCTGATGGTACTGGGCTTTGGTTCTGGAGGTTCTGATGGTTCTGGTTTTTTGGTTCTGGAGGTTCTGATGGTTCTGATGGTACTGGTCTTTGGTTCTGGAGGTTCTGATGGTTCTGTTTTTTTGGTTCTGGAGGTTCTGATGGTTCTGGTTTTTTGGTTCTGGAGGTTCTGATGGTTCTGGTTTTTTGGTTCTGGAGGTTCTGATGGTTCTGTTTTTTTGGTTTTGGAGGTTCTATTCTCTGTTAGACCTCCCGCTGATTGGGCATGTGATCAATCAAACCTGGACCTGATTGGGTCTCGTGAGATTTAGAGGGATGACTTTAGTAAAACTCAGATTTGATTCTCGGCCTCAATCTTTTATGTCTCTGATGAGTTACCGTGGCAACCAGTAAGCGTCTATTAACCACGGCTTTGTGAATAAAGTTGTGTGTGTTTGTATCTGGGATGCATTTCCTCCCAATTACAGAGCGTCACCTTTCACCTCCTCCCCTCCCCCGCAGTCATTACTCCGCCTGGTTGGTTCAGCACCCCCGCCCTTCACCCGCTACACCCTCTTCACTCGTCCTCCATCCTTTGTTCCTGCTGGAAGCTCAAACAGCCATAAATAAGAAAGACTAGAGCCAAGAAACCAGCCTCACTGGTGGAACTAGTTAAACTGGTGGAACTAGTTAAACTGGTAGAACTAGTTAAACTGGTAGAACTGGTGGGACTAGCTAAAGTGTTAGAACTGGTTAAACTAGTGGAAATAGTTACACTGGTAGAACTGGTGGAACCAGCTAAACTGGTGGAACTGGTTAAACTGGTGGAACTAGTTAAAGTGGTTAAACTGGTTAAACTGGTTTTGTAGTTTGTTCTCTTTCGAGGAGAACAGCTGGTGAAAGTTTGTTTCGGATGTTTTGATTTGTTGGTTTTGTTTGAATAGACGGAGTGTTCTGATTGGTTGAGGCGTTAATGCAGAAATATAAAATCACACCAGTTGGACACACACAGATCTGCGGGAACCCTCACACACACACACACACACACACACACACACACACACACACACACACACACACGCACACAGTCAGACCTCAGGCTGTGTGTGTGTGATAAATATTACATGAGACTCCTGATGAGAACTGGACAAACACTCCCAGCTGAGGTCCACACACACACACACACACACACACACACACACACACACACACACACACACACACACAAAGATGAAACAGTGCATGAGTGTATTGTCTCTCACACACACATTTTACCAGCAGTGTGTGTGTTACGGATAACATGATGTATAAACAGACACACATTTTCTTCATGTCACATTAAACATTTTGTGGTTACCATGACAACCTGAGAGGCTCACCTGCTGTGACCTGTCATCTGTGAACCAATTAGGCAACTGGAAACAAAACACACACACACACACACACACACACACACACACACACACACACACAGCTGATCAGTACTGAATTGTTTTTAAAGTTTTCTGGGTTTTTATTGGACAACACACCTACGGCTCCAAAAAGCAGCTGCTTCCCATCATGCATTGCTGGTCTCGCTGGAACCAACTGCAGCAGCTGATAGACCAGAATCAAAGAGACATCCTCAGAGGATCCCAAGCTCTGAGACGGTGGAGGGGTTTTCCACCAGAGACCAGAGTCCGGAGGGGGAAAAACTGCAGACTGAGTCTGACAGGAAGTCCGTAGTTACAGCAGCTGATCCGGGACGTGGTCCTGGTTTTTTAAACCGGCTGATCCGGGACGTGGTTCTGGTTTTTTAAACCGGCTGATCTGGGACGTGGTTCTGGTTTTTTAAACCGGCTGATCTGGGACGTGGTTCTGGTTTTTTAAACCTGCTGATCTGGTTTTGTAGACACCAGGTCAGAAACATTTTTCTAGTCAAACTGACTTCCGGCGTGGCTCAGTGGGCAGAACGGTCGTCCTGCAGCACAAGGGTTGCCGGTTCGATCCCTGCCCGGCTCATGTCGAGGTGTCCCTGAGCAAGACACCGCTTGATGAAGATGCTCCTGACGGTTGGCGCCTTACACGGCAGCTTCCGCCATCAGTGTGTGTGTGGGTGTGTGAATGTGTTTGTGAATAGGTGAATGTGTGTGTGAATGGGTGAATGTGTGGGTGAATGTGTGTGTGTGTGTGTGAATGTGTTTGTGAATAGGTGAATGTGTGTGTGAATGTGTGTGTGTGTGTGTGTGTGAATGGGTGTGTGAATAAGCGAATGTGTGTGTTAATGTGTGTGTGAATGTGTGTGTGAATAGGTGAATGTGTGAATGTGTGTGTGAATAGGTGAATGTGTGTGTGAATGTGTGTGTGAATAAGCGAATGTGTGTGTGTGAATGTGTGTGTGAATGGGTGAATGTGTGTGTGAATGTGTGTGTGAATGGGTGAATGTGTGTGTGAATGTGTGTGTGAATGGGTGAATGTGTGTGTGAATGTGTGTGTGAATGGGTGAATGTGTGTGTGAATAGGTGAATGTGTGTGTGAATGTGTGTGTGAATGGGTGAATGTGTGTGTGAATAGGTGAATGTGTGTGTGAATGTGTGTGTGAATGGGTGAATGTGTGTGTGAATGTGTGTGTGCATAAAAGCTAGTACATTTAGATACGTCTGACATGTAGATCCTTTTCTTGGTTTTAGGTTCTAGGCTCATGTTCTAGACCAGGGTTTCAAGTCTCTGACCCAGGTATAAGTCCTAGACCAGGTTCTAATCCAGGACCTGTATAGAAAAGTATTGGATCAGATGGAGACTTTCCAGAACAGTGATCAGGGAACTACAGCAGACCAGTCCGGATCTATGGACCAGTTTTCCTGCATCCATCTGAAACAGGAAGTTCCTCATTCTGGAAAAGATGGAGGTTCCTTCTGGATTCATGGAGATGTACATTTGAGTATCATCGGCGTAGAAATAGGCTTTATACCAGGATGTCTGATGATGTTACCTAAAAGAAGCATGTACAAGGTATCAGTCCAAGACCAGAACCCTGAGGACCTCCAGGACTTCCTCCGGTGTCTGAGAAAGACTCATTGATATTAACAAACTGGAATCTATCAGAGAAAAATGATTTAAACCAGTCTGAGCTAGTTCCTTTAATCCCAAAATATCATGGTGTCTGGATTCCAACCCAGTTCTCCATCTGGACCGCTCTTCCTCACCTTCATCTTCATCTTTCAGACATGAACATCTTCAGATGGTTGGTTTTTGATGAGAAACCCTGAGGAGGAGGAGGAGGAGGAAGAAACAGCTCAGTAATAGTCGTTCACTCAGCTGATCAGAAAGTGGTCATGTGATGGCAGATGTGGACGTTTATATCCGAAATGTCTCTGAGCAGAAGTTCTCAGTAATGGAGGAAAACAAACAGCTGTTGTTTGTCTGCTGGATTACTGGTAGCCTGGTTTGAGGGGCGTGGTCTCACTGATTTACTACCTCTGGTCTCTCTGTCTTTAAAGTCAAGCATTAATTAATCATGAGACTAGCCCCGCCTCCTGGTGACAAACCCCGCCCACCCACTACCACTACGAATCCCTTTTTGAGCTCCTCTCTCTCTCTCTCTCTCTGCTGTGGCTGAGAATCTCTCTCTCTCTCTGTCTCTCTTTCTCTCTCAGAACAATGACTGCTCGCCCACCCTCCCTCTCTCTCTCTCTCTGTCGGTGCTCAGTCGTCCTTTCTCTCTGTTGTTGGAATGAAAGGAGGACGAAGGTAAGTCTCTCTCTCTCTCTTCCTGTCATGGTGTACATGTTTCTCGCTCACTTTGATTGACAGCTGCCTCTTTAATGAAGCTCTGAATTAATTGGTCGAGAGACACAGACTCTCTCTCTCTCTCTCTGAAGTTGTGTTGACCATGTCTGAAGTTCGCTGACAGGAAACAAAAGAAACTACAAACATGAGGTATTTCCTGTTCGCCCTCTCTTTGCTTCAGTTAAGTTGTGCACGTTTAATGTGCACGTTTAATGAATAAAAATAAAAATCTGAATGTGGACGCAGTTCATCAGGTTTTCACTGGACGTCTGTTGTTGGGTGGGTGGGACACGCTGGAAGTACAATCCTGGTTCTGGCGGATTTAACTGGTTCTGACTTGTGTTAATTGGACTGCTTGTAAAACTGGTCATCTTTGAAACCTGCAGGCTTCCAGTCCTTCCAGAGCTGCTCGTCCTTCAGAATTCTCCTTTCAGAAGAATGTGACTTTTTATTTGCTGAACAGCTGATTTCAGAGCTGGCAACCATGATGTTAAAGTCAGCATCACTGAGCATTTCTGCAGGTGATGAAGGTCCAGTTTCCTCCTCATCCTGCTTCCTGATGGATGGGGTTTGTGGAAGGAAAGCGGCGGTTCTCAGACTGGGGGGTGTGGCAACATGATGGGGGTACGTGGGATTGGGAAAATGTAGCAGAGGAGCTCATGTTTTCACAACTTGGGCTCCTGGAAACATTCTGGACCACACCCCAGACCACCTGGTGGCACCAATGCACCACTTTATTTTTGCCAACCAACAAAAAACATGAAGAAGAAGAAGAACTGCAGAAAGACCAGCGTTTACTGAACCAAGCCGCAACAAAGGGAGAAAAGAGAGAGATGGAGGGACGGGTAACTGGGAAGCAGAGGGCCCATTTCTTGCTCCCTGATGTCAGTGAGTCGCTCCAGGTTTTAAGATGAAACTTAACCTACCTGGTTCCCGCCAGCAGGAAGACACGTTAGCCTGAACTAGAGACGGCGAATGATGTAAACTGGCCCGTCTCAGCCGCGTGGTTTCAATTCAGTAAGGATCCAGTTTCTTCAACCCGAACCCGGGCCTCACGCACCCGTTCAGCTACTTAGCAAACAACTTGTTACCCACCTCTCTCAGCCATGTCTGGACCCGACCCGCTGGTCTATAACCCGCGACCTGAGCTGTGACGTGGGTATCACACAGTACTGATCTCTGGAGGACTGTTCCCGGCTGAACTCGCATAATTTTGTTCCGATTCATTTCACCTCTGGAATGTTACTGCTCACAGCATTTAACCGGTTCCTGGTTTAAACCTCGTCCCTGTTCCTGGTTTAAACCACGTCCCAGTTCCTGGTTTAAATTGTGTCCTGGTTCCTGGTTTAAATGTGTCCCAGTTCCTGGTTTAAATGTGTCCCGGTTCCCGGTTTAAACCGTGTCCCGGTTCCTGGTTTAAACCATGTCCCAGTTCCCGGTTTAAACCGCGTTCCAGTTCCTGGTTTAAATGTGTCCCGGTTCCTGGTTTAAACCGCTTTCCAGTTCCTGGTTTAAATGTGTCCCGGTTCCTGGTTTAAATGTGTCTCGGTTCCCGGTTTAAACCGTGTCCCGGTTCCTGGTTTAAACCGCGTCCCAGTTCCCGGTTTACATGTGTCCCGGTTCCCTGTTTAAGCCGCGTCCTGGTTCCTGGTTTAGATGTGTCCCAGTTCCCGGTTTAAACAGCGTCCTGGTTTCCAGTTTAAACCGTGTTCCGGTTCCCAGTTTAAACCCTGTCCCGGTTCCCGGTTTAAATGTGTCCTGGTTCCTGGTTTAAATGTGTCCTGGTTCCCAGTTCAAGCCCTGTCCCGGTTCCCGGTTTAAATGTGTTCTGGTTCCTGGTTTAAATGTGTCCTGTTCCTGGTTTAAATGTGTCCTGGTTCCCAGTTTAAACCCTGTCCTGGTTCCCAGTTTAAATGTGTCCTGGTTCCTGGTTTAAATGTGTCCCGGGTCCCAGTTGAAATGTGTCCTGGTTCCTGGTTTAAATGTGTCCCGGTTACCAGTTTAAACCCATGCCCGTTTCCCGGTTTAAATGTGTCTTGGTTCCTGGTTTAAATGTGTCTTGGTTCCTGGTTTAAATGTATCCCGGTTCCCGGTTTAAATGTGTCCCGGTTCCCAGTTTAAATGTGTTCCTGGTTTAAATGTGTCCCGGTTCCCGGTTTAAATGTTTCCCGGCTCCTGGTTTAAATGTGTCTTGGTTCCCGGTTTAAATGTGTCCCTGTTCCCGGTTTAAATGTGTCCCGGTTCCCGGTTTAAATGTATCCCGGTTCCCGGTTTAAATGTGTCCCTGTTCCTGGTTTAAATGTGTCTTGGTTCCCGGTTTAAATGTGTCCCGGTTCCTGGTTTAAATGTGTCTTGGTTCCCGGTTTAAATGTATCCCGGTTCCCGGTTTAAATGTGTCCCGGTTCCAGGTTTAAATGTATCCCGGTTCCCGGTTTAAATGTATCCCGGTTCCCGGTTTAAACGTGTCCCGGTTACCGGTTTAAATGTGTCCCGGTTCCTGGTTTAAATGTGTCTTGGTTCCCGGTTTAAATGTATCCCGGTTCCCGGTTTAAATGTATCCCGGTTCCAGGTTTAAATGTATCCCGGTTCCTGGTTTAAATGTGTCCCAGTTCCTGGTTTAAATGTGTCCCGGTTCCCGGTTTAAATGTGTCTTGGTTCCCGGTTTAAATGTGTCCCAGTTCCCGGTTTAAATGTGTCCCGGTTCCCGATTTAAATGTATCCCTGTTCCTGGTTTAAATGTGTCTTGGTTCCCGGTTTCAACATGTCCCGGTTCCCGGTTTAAACGTGTCCCGGTTCCTGGTTTAAATGTGTCTTGGTTCCCGGTTTCAATGTATCCCGGTTCCTGGTTTAAATGTGTCTTGGTTCCTGATTTAAATGTGTCTTGGTTCCCGGTTTAAATGTGTCCCGGTTCCCGATTTAAATTTATTCCGGTTCCTGGTTTAAATGTGTCTTGGTTCCCGGTTTAAACGTGTCCCGGTTCCCAGTTTAAACGTGTCCTGGTTCCTGGTTTAAATGTGTCTTGGTTCCTGGTTTAAATGTGTCTTGGTTCCCGGTTTAAATGTGTCCCGGTTCCTGGTTTAAATGTATACCGGTTCCTGGTTTAAATTTGTCTTGGTTCCTGGTTTAAATGTGTCCCCGTTCCCGGTTTAAATGTGTCTTGGTTCCTGGTTGAAATGTGTCTTGGTTCCCGGTCTAAATGTGTCCCGGTTCCCAGTTTAAATGTATCCCGGTTCCCGGTTTAAATGTGTCTTGGTTCCCGGTTTAAATCTGTCCCGGTTCCCGATTTAAATGTATCCCTGTTCCTGGTTTAAATATGTCTTGGTTCCCGGTTTTAACATGTCCCGGTTCCCGGTTTAAACGTGTCCCGGTTCCTGGTTTAAATGTGTCTTGGTTCCCGGTTTCAATGTATCCCGGTTCCTGGTTTAAATGTGTCTTGGTTCCTGATTTAAATGTGTCTTGGTTCCCGGTTTAAATGTGTCCCGGTTCCCGATTTAAATTTATTCCGGTTCCTGGTTTAAATGTGTCTTGGTTCCCGGTTTAAACGTGTCCCGGTTCCCAGTTTAAACGTGTCCTGGTTCCTGGTTTAAATGTGTCTTGGTTCCCGGTTTAAATGTGTCTTGGTTCCCGGTTTAAATGTGTCCCGGTTCCTGGTTTAAATGTATACCGGTTCCTGGTTTAAATTTGTCTTGGTTCCTGGTTTAAATGTGTCCCGGTTCCCGGTTTAAATGTGTCTTGGTTCCCGGTTGAAATGTGTCTTGGTTCCCGGTTTAAATGTGTCCCTGTTCCCGGTTTAAATGTATCCCGGTTCCCGGTTTAAATGTGTCCTGGTTCCCGGTTTAAATGTATCCCGGTTCCTGGTTTAAATGTGTCTTGGTTCCCTGTTTAAATGTGTCCCGGTTCCCGGTTTAAATGTATCCCGGTTCCTGGTTTAAATGTATCCCGGTTCCCGGTTTAAACGTGTCCCGGTTCCCGGTTCAAACTTGTCCCGGTTCCTGGTTTAAATGTGTCTTGGTTCCTGGTTTAAATGTGTCTTGGTTCCCGGTTTAAATGTGTCTTGGTTCCCGGTTTAAATGTGTCCCGGTTCCCGGTTTAAATGTATCCCGGTTCCTGGTTTAAATGTGTCTTGGTTCCCGGTTTAAACGTGTCCCGGTTCCTGGTTTAAATGTGTCCCGGTTCCCGGTGTAAACGTGTCCCGGTTCCTGGTTTAAATGTGTCTTGGTTCCTGGTTTAAATGTGTCTTGGTTCCCGGTTTAAATGTGTCTTGGTTCCCGGTTTAAATGTGTCCCGGTTCCCGATTTAAATTTATTCCGGTTCCTGGTTTAAATGTGTCTTTGTTCCCGGTTTAAACGTGTCCCGGTTCCCAGTTTAAACGTGTCCTGGTTCCTGGTTTAAATGTATCCCGGTTCCTGGTTTAAATGTGTCTTGGTTCCCTGTTTAAATGTGTCCCGGTTCCCGGTTTAAATGTATCCCGGTTCCTGGTTTAAATGTATCCCGGTTCCCGGTTTAAACGTGTCCCGGTTCCCGGTTCAAACTTGTCCCGGTTCCTGGTTTAAATGTGTCTTGGTTCCTGGTTTAAATGTGTCTTGGTTCCCGGTTTAAATGTGTCTTGGTTCCCGGTTTAAATGTGTCCCGGTTCCCGGTTTAAATGTATCCCGGTTCTTGGTTTAAATGTGTCTTGGTTCCCGGTTTAAACGTGTCCCGGTTCCTGGTTTAAATGTGTCCCGGTTCCCGGTGTAAACGTGTCCCGGTTCCTGGTTTAAATGTGTCTTGGTTCCTGGTTTAAATGTGTCTTGGTTCCCTGTTTAAATGTGTCTTGGTTCCCGGTTTAAATGTGTCCCGGTTCCCGATTTAAATTTATTCCGGTTCCTGGTTTAAATGTGTCTTTGTTCCCGGTTTAAACGTGTCCCGGTTCCCAGTTTAAACGTGTCCCGGTTCCCGGTTTAAATGTGTCTTGGTTCCTGGTTTAAATGTGTCTCGGTTCCCGGTTTAAACCGTGTCCCGGTTCCTGGTTTAAACCGCGTCCCAGTTCCCGGTTTACATGTGTCCCGGTTCCCTGTTTAAGCCGCGTCCTGGTTCCTGGTTTAAATGTGTCCCTGTTCCCGGTTTAAATGTATCCCGGTTCCCGGTTTAAATGTGTCCCGGTTCCCGGTTTAAATGTATCCCGGTTCCTAGTTTAAATGTGTCTTGGTTCCCTGTTTAAATGTGTCCCGGTTCCCGGTTGAAATGTGTCCCGGTTCCCGGTTTAAATGTATCCCGGTTCCTGGTTTAAATGTGTCCCGGTTCCTGGTTTAAATGTGTCTTGGTACCCGGTTTAAATGTATCCCGGTTCCCGGTTTAAATGTGTCCCGGTTCCCGGTTTAAATGTATCCCGGTTCCCGGTTTAAATGTGTCCCAGTTCCCGGTTTAAATGTGTCCCGGTTCCTGGTTTAAATGTGTCTTGGTTCCCGGTTTAAATGTGTCCCGGTTCCTGGTTTAAATGTGTCCCGGTTCCCGGTTTAAACGTGTCCTCTGCTCTGAAATTACAATCCCAGCTCTGAGAAGGGAATCTGTGCCGTCTGATTCTTTGGAAAGCTGTTATTTAAATATCCAAACCACATCACGGTTATTTCAAGTTGTTTTACACGTTTGTGAAGATCAAGCACTTTCCTCCTCCGGGACCGGCCTGCACCCGTTAGGTTCCTACAGACCACCTGCAGGACCCGGGCACTGTGCAGGATTCTGGCTGCCGGTCCGAGTCCAGCTTCAGCTCATTCAGACCTGGACTCTGTTTACCAAACTGTAGTTTGTGGTCCAGTGAAGGGCAACCGGGCCATACAAGCTGTCATTTATTTATTTATTTTATTTATTTGTCTACTCTTGTATTTATTTACTTATTTTCTCTCATCACGTCTCCACGCCAGTTCAGCCATCAGGTCCACGGGGTCTGGGCAGGTTTAGTCCTCCAACGGGAACTGCAGAACCATTGATCTCCTCCCTCAGTTTGAGTCTGCTGATTTAAATTCAACACTCCCTCCTCCTCTTCATCCCCGTCCTCTTCATCCTCCTCCTCTTCATCCTCCTCCTCTTCAGCAGGGTTTTAATCTGGTAAAATTCAGCTTTTATGAACACACGAAGGAGCTGTTGTGAGCAGCAGAGCGAGGGGCGGCAGCTGGAAGCACAAGGTTTCCTCCTCCTCCTCTTCGTCCTTGTCTCCACCCTGATGCAGGACAATGAAGCCCAGTCCTCTGAAGTTTGGTCGTGTCCTCCGCGGTCTGACAGGATTCCCGGCGTCGGCTTCCAGTCAGAGCTTCTTTCTCCATCCAGCTCTTGTCTTTCACTCGTCTTTGTGTTTGTTGTCTTGACAACCGTATCAGGGGTCGCATCCAGAGGTTCAGGACTTGTTTCTGGGAGGTGTGAGGAGGTTCAGATCAGAGTTCCTAGTCCTGAAGTATCAAACTAGCTCCAGGTGTCAGCTGGGATTAGGTCCCGGGGTCAAGGGTTAACAACCTGAGTCTGAAGGGTCCTGAAGGGTCCTGATGGTCCCTGTGGACCCCAAAGCAGAGTGGAGGATGGTGTATGTGTGTATGTGTGTATGTGTGTGTGGATGATCGGGGGGGGGGGGGTCCCTTTGTGTGTCTGACAGCCTGCAGGGGGCGCCGTCAGGAACGAGACCCTCAGTGATGACAAACCACATCATGTGACCTGCTGATCAAAACCGTTTCCACACGCACACACACATGCACAGAAAAAAACACGGTGGTGGAGTTAACTTCATGACGCTCATCGCCTCCCGCACGTGTTCGCACACGGACTCCATCCTGCAGCTGCAGGCATGTGTGTGTGTGTGTGTGTGTGTTATAGCTGGAGTATCAAAGGCTTCGAGTTATTAATATTTCATGTTGCAGTGATCAGTATTCAGCTGGTGGAGGTTTGACTCAGAGCTGCTGCAGCACAGAAAAACAGACAAAACCCAGCAATAGAGATCAGTAGAGTTCAGTAGAATACAGGAGATTGCGGTAGAGTTGAGCATCAATGTGTGTGATGCGTTCACTGAGCGTGGGACTGTGAGATGTTTCTCTGTTCTGCTGTTCTGAACTGTTGTTGTGATCCGGATTACAGGAGGAGGATTTTCTCCTGAACCCACAGACGTGTGGTTTTGTTTACATCTGTTGCCAATAGCAGCAGGATTTCCTCCAGATTAAAGCCAGATTCAAATATAGTAGCTCTGAATCAAACCAGAAACAATCCATCCACCATTCAAAAACCAGAGATCTGAATCTGAGGCCACCGAACCAGATTCCTTCAACTGGTCCTGGAAATTCTGGAAACTTCAAAACTTTATTAAAGCTCTTTCTGATAGGACCTTCCTAGCTGACCCTGCCAGGCCTGACCGGCATCATCCCCCACCACCTGGCAGATGCTGTTGTTAATGCTAGCTGCGTTAGCGTCCAGGATGCAGCTTGTATAGATATATAGCAGGATGTAAATGCTGCAGAACTTTACTTTTCCTGATCTTTTTGGTCCAACCAGAATCCAGAACTCTGGGTCATATTCACTTAAATCAGGTCATTGTGGATCTCACCCACAGCTGCCAACTCTTAATGCTGATTGGGTGATACTTTTGACAAAGTCACTAAAAACCTGCAGCAGTCAAATGTCATGGAAAGGGGCGGTCCTGTAGTAGAAAAGGGTCATGTGAGATTTGCAGGTACTGGTTTTCAGGTTACTCTAAGGTCAACATCATATGCCACACTCCATCATCTCCACGGTAACCACAGTAATGATAGGATGGAAGACTAGCTCATCCTGTTTCTTTAGTAACAGACTGTAACCATGGCAATAAATTGACTTCCCATGGACATGATGATGATGATGAAGAAGAAGAAGAAGTAGTATACAGATTCACAAACTGGAAAAAAATGCCTAATGGAAAATGACTTATTTTGTGACATCAATAAAACACACCCATGCACACACACACGCATGCACACACGCACACACCCCCACCCGAATTTAAAGTGTGTTTGTTGTCAAACAGCCTCGATGAGCTGCGCTCGACTGAAGATATTCATGAGCTCATCTGAGTGTGTGTGTGTGTTAAAATCAGGCAACACACTTAAATAATCCTGAAAATTCATCTCGAGGCTTTACTGACACAGTCAATTCAAACCAATTCATTTTAATCCAGGAAGGAAAACCGCCATCAGAACCAGAACCAGGAAGGACGGCCATCTTCCTGGACTGGTTGGGGGTGTAGAGGACAGGAAAGAGGGTCGACCGGCAGCAGAACTTTAATCCAGGGATTCCTGCTGAGACAGAAGAAGAGAAACACAAATGAATGACAACATCACGGGATGTCCGCCAGCAGAAGGGTCCTAAAAACGTGGGACGGTTTGGGTTGGATATTCTGGCACCTTTCCCAGGTTTTACCTGTGGAAACACAAAAGAAATATACCATCCCATCCTAACCTGTACCATCCCATCCATCCTGATCAGTACCGTCCTGATCCTCATCCAATCCGTTCTGACCCATACTATCCCTTCCTGTCCTGACCTTACCATCTTGACATGTACAGCCTGACCTGACCCATTCTGTCTTGACCCATAGTGTCCTGTACTGTCCCGTTCTGACCCGTACCAGCCCATCTGGACTAGTACTGTCCCGTAGTGACCTGTACCGTCCTGCGCTGTGCTGTCCCTTCCTGAACTGTCTCATCTTGACCTGTACTATCCCATCCTGACCTGTCCCGTCTAGACCCATACCATCCTGACCTGTACAGCCTGACCTGTACCATCCTGACCTGTACAGCCTGACCCGTACCAGCCTGACCCGTACCATTCTGACCCGTACCATTCTGACCCGTACTATCCTGACCCGTACCATTCTGACCTGTACGGCCTGACCCGTACCATTTTGACCCGTACCATTCTAATCTGTACCATCCTGACCTGTACCATTCTGACCTGTAACATTCTGATCTGTACAGCCTGACCTGTACCATTCTGACCTGTACCATTCTAATCTGTACCATCCTGACCCGTACCATTCTGACCCGTACCATTCTGACCCGTACCATCCTGACCTGTACCATTCTGACCCGTACCATTCTAATCTGTACCATTCTAACCTGTACCATTCTGACCTGTACCATTCTGACCCGTACCATTCTGACCTGTACCATCCTGACCCGTACCATTCTGACCCGTACCATCCTGACCCGTACCATTCTAATCTGTACCATTCTGACCTGTACCATTCTGACCCGTACCATTCTAATCTGTACCATTCTGACCCGTACCATTCTAATCTGTACCATTCTGACCCGTATCATTCTAATCTGTACCATTCTGACCCGTACCATTCTGACCCGTACCATCCTGACCCGTACCATTCTAATCTGTACCATTCTGACCCGTACCATTCTGACCCGTACCATCCTGACCCGTACCATTCTGATCTGTACCATCCTGACCCGTACCATTCTGACCTGTACCATCCTGACCCGTACCATTCTGACCCGTACCATTCTGACCTGTACCATCCTGACCCGTACCATTCTAATCTGTACCATTCTGACCCGTACCATTCTGACCTGTGCCATTCTGACCCGTACCATTCTAATCTGTACCATCCTGACCCGTACCATTCTGACCTGTACCATCCTGACCCGTACCATTCTGACCTGTACCATCCTGACCCGTACCATTCTGACCTGTACCATCCTGACCCGTACCATTTTGACCCGTACCATTCTGACCTGTACCATTCTGACCCGTACCATTCTAATCTGTACCATTCTGACCCGTACCATCCTGACCTGTACCATCCTGACCCGTACCATCCTGACCCGTACCATTCTGACCTGTAACATTCTGACCCGTACCATTCTAATCTGTACCATCCTGACCCGTACCATTCTGACCTGTAACATTCTGATCTGTACAGCCTGACCCGTACCATTCTGACCCGTACCATCCTGACCCGTACCATCCTGATCCGTACCATCCTGACATAATTGGATAAACCAGTGATATACGCTGCTGTGGGAGCAAGTTTATGTCTCAGACAGAATAGTTTCTCATGTGGCCGGAGTCATGTGATCAGTGTCCTCCTGCTCATATGTTGAAGGAGTTCTGTTCAGTTCTGGCTGCTTGAGGATGATGATGTAGGAAGAAGAAGGTCTGAGAGTTGACAGCAGTACTCCGAGTTTGGGTTTTGGTAGAAACCAGAAGCCAGAACCGGTCCAGAACCAAGGTTTAGGTGTGAACGTGTTCAGCAGAGTGAAAGTAGGACGAACTGAAGGCAGGGAGTCACTTGGAGGGAAGGACAAGAAGTGAACAAAGAGAAAAATGTAAAAGCTGTGCATGTGTGTGTTCACGTGTCTTTGAAGAGTGTGAGCGTCAGCAGTAACCAGACATAATGTGGGGGTGGAGGTGTGTTTCTGTGTGTGCCTGAAGGTAAGACAGCCTGTAATCATCACCTCACCGTGATGAAAGCAGCTCATTTACCTACTGGGGGGCATGGGAAAATGAAATGATGATGGGGAGGGGTTAGGAAGAACAAACTACTGCCATTAGAGGACAAAACTGCTGCAGACACACCTGCAGTTTCATTGCTATTGCCATGGTTACCAGTTGAATAAAACACCTGGAGCTCTGAAGTTCACCTGACAGCCAATCAGAGATGATGATGATCTGAAGTTCCCAGAGTCATCGCCAGGACCTGTTTTCCATGATCTTTTAAAATTTTCCAGGTATTCCAGGACCTTTAAAATGTTCCTGGAATTTCAGGACCTGTGGGAATGTATTCCCGGTTACAAACTGGCAGTGGCTCAAACATGGATCTGCCATGAATCTTCCTCTTCCTCTTCTTCCTCTATCCTTCCTTTCACCTCTGTCTCTCCACTCGCTGGCAGCTCATCTCATGAATAAAACATGAGCCCACATCAGGGGGGCGGAGCTTATTAGCATAGAGACTGGTTTATTGTTTCCAAGGAAATGTGGAGTTACATGTTCCTGCAGGTTTAGGGTTTAGTTCATTGGTGGGTTTGTTTCCAGCGGGACCAGGACCAGTCTTTAGAGATGAAACCCTGAGACCCTGAGTTTTGACCCAGCCTTGGTCCTGACCCAGTTCTAATCCTGACCCAGTTCCAGTCCTGACCTGGGTCGAATCCTGAGCCAATTCTGGTTATAATCTGCTTCTAGTCCTGACCCGGTTCTACTTCCAACCTGATTCTAGTCCTGCCTGGTTCTAATCGTGAGCTGGTTCTAGTCCTATCAACCTGCCTGCCATCTTGAGCAAGACCCTCTGCAGAAGCATGTTTGGCATGAAGGCATGAGATGGTCCGCTCGGCCCTCAGATAATGTTCCCAAATGTAAAAACTCATTTCTCATCAGTTAGAAATGCAGTAAAATGATGTTCCAGGTAAAAGTGTCAGGCTAGCGGGTCTACTACAAGATCTACTACAAGGTCTACTACAGGGTCTACTATAGGTCTACTACAAGGTCTACTACAGGGTCTACTACAAGGTCTACTACAGGTCTACTATAAGGTCTACTACAGGGTCTACTACAGGGTCTACTACAAGGTCTACTACAGGTCTACTACAAGATCTACTACAAGGTCTACTACAGGGTCTACTATAGGTCTACTACAAGGTCTACTACAGGGTCTACTACAAGGTCTACTACAGGTCTACTATAAGGTCTACTACAGGGTCTACTACAGGGTCTACTACAAGGTCTACTACAGGTCTACTACAAGATCTACTACAAGGTCTACTACAGGGTCTACTATAGGTCTACTACAAGGTCTACTACAGGGTCTACTACAGGGTCTACTACAAGGTCTACTACAGGTCTACTATAAGGTCTACTACAAGATCTACTACAGGGTCTACTATAGGTGTACTACAAGGTCTACTACAGGGTCTACTATAGGTCTACTACAGGGTCTACTACAGGGTCTACTACAGGTCTACTATAAGGTCTACTACAAGATCTACTACAGGGTCTACTACAGGTCTACTACAGGGTCTACTACAGGTCTACTACAGGGTCTACTACAGGGTCTACTACAGGTCTACTATAAGGTCTACTACAAGATCTACTACAGGGTCTACTATAGGTCTACTACAAGGTCTACTACAGGGTCTACTACAGGTCTACTACAAGGTCTACTACAGGTCTACTACAGGGTCTACTACAGGTCTACTACAGGGTCTACTACAGGGTCTACTACAGGTCTACTACAAGATCTACTACAGGGTCTACTATAGGTCTACTACAGGGTCTACTACAGGGTCTACTACAGGTCTACTACAAGGTCTACTACAGGTCTACTACAGGGTCTACTACAGGTCTACTACAAGGTCTACTACAGGGTCTACTACAGGTCTACTACAAGGTCTACTACAGGTCTACTACAGGGTCTACTACAAGGTCTACTACAGGGTCTACTACAGGTCTACTACAACGTCTACTACAGGTATACTACAGGTCTACTACAGGTCTACTATTAGGATGCTTTTTCACAGGTGCATTTTATAAAAACCTGTAATGAACGGTTGCTGCATGTAGTTTCCACAGTCTGATATTTTAGAATGAAAAGAGTTTTAGAATACTGTGTAAAATCTACATTTGTCCGTCTTTATTTAGACCAGTGGTTCTCAAACTTTTTACAGTATGTAACACCTGAGAAAATATTGAGCTCACCAAGTACCACCATCATGAAAAACCTGAACATATAGTAGCAAACATATTAAACTAAGACATACATAGCTATTAGCTATGGACAGTTCACAAAGGAACTGAGCTGCACAGTGGTGTGATGGTTAGCACCGCAGCCTCACAGCAAGAAGGCCTGTCCAGGTGTACCTGCCTCTCACCTGTTATTGCTAGAATAGGCTCCAGCTTACCCACGACCCTTAATGGATGAATGAATGAACAGTTCATAAAGGAGGCATGTTAACTCCTAATTTGAGGATTCTTTATTGATAATTGTTGCCAGCCAAAGCCACACTGTACAAAACTGTTTCATTATAACAAGCATCCTAACATGTCATCCTAGCGGCATATCTTCACTTGTTATACACAATATAAAATAGCAGTTGTATTTCATTCATTCACACACACAGTAGGCTGACCGAACCAGAAGTGTTCTGTTTCTTGAAAAAATACTCTTCTAATCAAGGTTAGAAATAATTCAAATTCCAAAGATTTTTTTAGCAATAAAGTTATGAAACATCTGAAATCTTACAACATAAAATCACAAATCTATAACGAGAATGAATATTCACATTAGAAAAATCAGTGCATTATATTTGTATGAACAACACGCGAACACCTTTTTTTGTCATCACCGTCACCGTCTTCACATGTGGGATAATAAACACACACCTGTATAAACATTAGACTCAATACAGTCTTTCTGTCCTGCTTTGACCATCATGTCCTGTTAACACTCTGCTACTTAGAAATAAAACCTGTAGCAACATAGCATGAAAAACGGTCCCTGTAATCCCAAATTCAGTTCGTTCAAACGGGAGAAAATATCTGACAAGTATGCCAGTTGACTGAGCCATATAGTATCCTCAAAAACATGTGATATGGGGCAGTTTTTGTCCTGTAAGAACACCTGGACCTCTCCGTACAACTCGAAAAGCCTTGAAAGCACCTTCCCTCTTGATAACCATCTGACTTCTGTATGAAGCAGTAGCTGGACATGCTCGCTGCCCATTTCATCACAGAGCACGTGAAACAGTGGAGAATGCATCGGTCGGGACTTAATAAAGTTAACTGTTTTTACAGCTGAGTCAAGCACTGACTTCAGCTCATCAGGCATTTTCTTCACTGCAAGTGCCTCCCGATGGATGCTGCAGTGTGTCCATCGCATTTCAGGTGCCACCTCCTGAATCCTGGCTGCTACTCCGCTGTGGCGGCCTGTCATCGCCCTGGCACCGTCGGTGCAGACTCCGACACACTTTTTCCAATCGAGTCTGTTCTCTTGCATGAAGGTGTTCAGTAGCTGAAACATATGTTCGGCTGTAGTTCTAGTCTCCAGTGGCTGACAGAACAGTAAATCCTCTTGAGCTGCCCCATCACACTCATATCGGACGTACACAAGCAAATTAGCCAAATCTGCAACATCGGTGGTCTCATCCAGTTGGAGGGAATAATACTGACTTCTTTTGATGCGCTCAGTCAGTGTCTTTTTAACATTATCTGCCATGATCCGTATTCTCCGTGACACTGTGTCGTTTGAAAGTGGCACCAAGTTTAACTGTTTAGCTGCTTTCTCTCCACACATGATGTGTGTAATTTCTTTGGCTAATGGCAGACAGAGTTGCTCGCCAGTTGCATGTGGCTTTCCGGCTTTCGCTATACGGAGGCTGGCATGGTAAGAAGCCACCTGTGCTTTGGCCATGGATGTAACACAGCACTGCAATGTGGACTTGGACTGCTTCAGCTCGTCCCGCTTCCTTAGAAAAAAGTCCAGCGGTTTGTCTTTCAGCGCTGTGTGTTTGGTTAAAAGGTGCCGTTTGAGGTGTGCTGGTTTCATGGATTCATTGCTGAGGACTTCCCCACAAACCACACATTGGGGCCTCGGTTCTTCGTCAGTCCAGCGCCAACTAAATCCAAATTTGAGGTAACTGGAGTCATATTTCCTGACTGTTTTGCGCCGCTTGGTGCTAATGGGTGCTATGGACATTTGATTGGCGCCTCTCAAGTAGCCATTAGCACTTGTGCTCGGTTCACTGCCGTCCTCCTCTTCATTTTCAAGGCGGCTGCTTGAAATATTCTCCTCCTGAACTGCAATCCTCTTCGTAATAGTTCCAGTTTGAAACCACGATTGCAGTGTTCTTGAACCACTCATCTTCCCTCTCTACATTTGACGTTTGTTTATCGTTTTGCACACAGTTCAACAACTCATAACCAATCACAGTCGGGCTAAGTGCATGAACCGGAAAACGTTGCGGGCTTATAACAAAAGCAAAAGGAAGACAATGCTTATTTTAAATATGAATTTAATAATGTGTTGTATGTATTATATTTCTAAGCTTTGTACTATTTTGATGATATTATATATTTTAAAAATAATTTTATTAAAAAAAAATATGACTTTCCTCTACGTACCACAAGAGGGCTCTCGTGTACCACTGGTGGTACGCGTACCACAGTTTGAGAAAGTCTGATTTAGACGTATTTGAACTTGTATATCCTGTAAATATTGTATTGCTGTAACACAAATCTGCTCAGTGGAAATATTTACAGACAGTGTCTATTTCACCAGTATAAACTAACCCCAACTGGCTCCAGCTGTTTCATTAATTCATATTTTCTAAGCAGTTTCATGTATTAATGCTAAAATAGATCTCGTTGTGGATGCAATAATGTACAACAGATTAAGCTTTACAATTTTATATAGAAATGCCTGTTATCATAATAAAAGTATTAAATGTTCACTGTCTAATCTAGTTTTCACACACGATCACTTGCGTTCATCTACTGAGCTCTCTTGCCACCACCAATCGATTTAATTTGGATTTTGAGGTCTTTGCTTATTTCTAATGTAGAACTGCTATGATTTCCTCTGCCTGCTAACATATCCATGCTAGCTAGCTAGCCGTCAATTTTCATACAAGCCAGAGTGGTATTCACTTGAGCTTAAAGTAATTCTTTATACGTTTTGTCAACATATGTTTATTTACTCCCAAAACACAGTAGATGAGTGAAAACCATGTTTTCAGAAGTAACTTAACCTGCTCTTTACACCACAACGACAGCTAACAGAAGGTCCAACAAGAAAAGCTTGAGTTGGTCTCCTGACCCTTCACTCTGATTGGTTCACCTATCGATGAGCCTTCACACAAGTCACATGTTAGTTTTGGCACAAATATCTGGCAACGAATGAGCCAAAAGTCAGAGGTTTGGTCGCGCTGTTGAGGTTGTAACCCAAAGTTAACACGTGTAAAAAATGAAGTAAATTATGGATGATAACTTGTCAGCTGTCATTTTATTTGTGTAAACAGAAATCTACTTTTGTGTTGTCAGGAAACAGTTATTTGTGAAGTAGAGCACAGCTGTAGCCTTGTTTAATGTCTGTGTAGGTCCTGCTCTTCTGTTTGTCTCTCACTCTGAGAGCAACCTGTCTTGGCGTCAGTGTTTTAGGTGCAGGGGGAGGATGTCCAGCCACATGTGGACGTAGGACAACCATGTAACAGCTCAGCTGCTGAACCGTCGTACAGTGAGGTCTTGATCTGTAGACATGCAAGAAGTGTCTTGTGAACTCCTTCCAAGCTGTTCTTCCCAGCGAAGCAGTCTGTAAACTGTCCTTCAAGATACACTTGAAACGTTGGACCTCGCCATCCGCCCGCGGGTAATAGACAGATGCTTCAAACGTTGAGGCGTCAGTGTTGTTTTTGGCAGCATCTCAGTTTTAGTTTTAGTTGTCATGACGAAAATGGTGTTTAGTTTTAGTCATATCTAAGTTTGATAGTTTTAGTCGACGAAAACTCAAAAAGATTTTAGTCTAGTTTTAGTCAAAAATAAAAAAGTATTAGTCTTTTAACAAATTAATTTATGTCAATAATATGTATTAAAAAGTGGAATCTAGGTTGACAGGTTATAACATGTAAATTATAAAACAAGTTAACCTGAATGCTTTTACATAATAACCAGATCTTTACCAGGCTGAAAGCTTTAGCCGAGACTTTCCCATCAACAGGGATGAAATGCTGCCGTGTTACTTACCTGCTGCTGGACAGAAACTTTTATTTCTATATTTCACCTTTTTCATGAACTGATGCCCGACTTCATCATACAAACATGTCACACAAGAAAACATCAGATCTATAAGTTCAACATACAGCAACACATTGTGAGCTTGTTGTTTGGTTATTTTCATCAATAATAACTAAATTAAAAGGAATGTTTTTAGACTTAGAAGGTTTCCAACCAACAGCAGATACTGGAATCAGTTAAAAAGCAAAGAGAACAACATCCTGACTTTGGTAACTGTGGCTTTATTTCTGAGACTTTTCTGAAGTGTAAAACTCCACCCTGAACACACACATGTCCAAAATATGAGCAAAGGATGAGGAACACATGCTCAACGTGACCTGGTCTGCCAGAGAAATTATGATGGATTATAGTTAAAATATGTCCATATATCGTTTCCTCGCTTCCACCGAACCCCTTCATCCACGCTGCCGCCATGATTCATCTGTGTGTTATGGGATGTGTCTAACGGCTGTGTGTGTGGTTCAGCCAGCTCAGTGTGTGTGTGTGGGCGTGAGTGAACGTGCACGCGGAGAGAAACTTGCATCGGGAGTGAAGAGAGTGGAGAAGTGGTGTAAAAAGTATGAACGAAGTCTTGTAATAAAGTCGTTTCTCAGCGCAGCTGCTACCTTCCTTCCTTGTTTCACCCCGTTAACACGTGTAGAGGAGGGAGTTCACCCCGAAGAGAAAGCTGCTTCAGCCCTGGAGAAGAAGGATCTCCGTGTCTTCCAACCACAGTCAGAAGAGGAAAACGGGAAAGGTTAACATATGAACGAATAAGCTGCTTGTCTGCTGCATGTCAGGTGGTGGGCGTGGCCAAGGTTGCTGACTGACAGATTGAGCTCACAGAAATGTCATGTTTTTAATGTCGGACAATCAGCCCTTGAACATTTCCGTCTTGTCTCGTCAATGAAATCTCACAAACGTCATCAGAGAGCCATTTTTAGCTCGTCACCATCTCATCATCATCATTGTTGAAGAAAACAACACTGCTTTGGGTTACCTTCTCTGCTGAAAACTGCACGCAGAAACTGAGGTGACCATCCATCCATCCATCCATCCATCCACCCACCCATTCATTCATTCATTCATTAATTATCTGCCGCTTATCCGGAGTCGGGTTGCGGGGGCAGCTGCCTAAGCAGGGAAACCCAGACTTCCCTCTCCCCGGCCACATTCACCAGCTCATCTGGAGGGATCCCGAGGCGTTCCCAGGCCAGCCGAGAGATGTAGTCCTCCAGCGTGTCCTGGGTCTGCCCCGGGGCCTCTTTCCGGTGGGATGCGCCCGGAACACCTCACCAGGGAGGCGTCCAGGAGACATCCTGACCAGATGCCTGAGCCACCTCATCTGGCTCCCCTCGATGTGGAGGAGCAGCGGCTCTACTCTGAGCCCCTCCTGGATCACCGAGCTTCTCACCCTATCTCTAAGGGAGAGCCCGGCCACCCTGCGGAGAAAACGCATTTCGGCCGCTTGTATTTACGATCTTGTTCTTTCGGTCACTACCCACAGCTCGTGACCATAGGTGAGGGTAGGAACGTAGATCGACTGGTAAATCGAGAAGTTTGCCTTTTGGCTCAGCTCCTTCTTCACCACGACAGACCGATGCAGAGTCCACATCACTGCAGACGCCGCACCGATCCACCTGTCCATCTCCCGCTCCAGCCTTCCCCCACTCCTGAACAAGACCCCGAGTTACGTGAACTCCTCCACTTGGGGCAGGACTCTGTTGCAGACCCGGAGAGAGCACTGCACCCTTTTCTGGCTGAGAACCGTGGTCTCGGATTTAGAGGTGCTGACTCTTATCCCAACCGCTTCACTCTCAGCTGCAAATCGCTCCAGTGAGAGCTGGAGATCACGGCCCGATGAAGCCAACAGAACCACATCATCCACAAAGAGCAGCGACCCAATCCTGGGGCCACCAAACCAGATCCCCTCAACACCTCAACTGCACTTAGAAATTCTGTCCATAAAAGTTATGAACAGAATCGGTGACAAAGGGCAGCCTTGGCGGAGTCCAACCCACACTGGAAACGATTCTGATTTACTGCCGGCAATGTGGACCAAACTCTGGCACCGGTCGTACAGGGACCGGACAGTTCATACAAGCGGGTCCGGCACTCCATACTCCCAGAGTACCCCCACAAGAGTCCCCGGTGGACACGGTCGAATGCCTTCTCCAAGTCCACAAAGCCCAGGGCTGAGACTAAGGTGACATGTGGGACAAAGGTAAGTTCTGGCCACTTGATGCAATAGTCAACAAGTGTAATTGCAAAGCAACAGTCTGCAGGTGCCTTATCAAAGGGCCACCTTTTTCCATTCTTTTCCAAGATACGGCACAGGTTGTAACGGGTGTGTGGGGGGGACTACAGACTTGTCATGTGACTGGCATGTAATGCATGCTTTTATGGCTGCCTCAACTTGCGCATCCATGCCTGGCCACCAATATGTTTCCCTGAGTCTCTGTTTTGTTCTCACAATCCCTTGGTGTGTGGCATGGGCCAGGGAGATTAGTTTTGGCTGAAGAATATCTGGTACCACCAGTCTTTGTGTGCCATGCACCACTACATTATCTTGTAGGGAGAGCTCATGCCGAAGTTTATAAAATGGCTGCAATTTCAGCCCCAGAGACTTTGGCTGAATCCCATTTCACCTCTTTCACTTAGCCCTACTCCTCCGTTTTGCACGTTCACGTGTAGGAGTGTCCCATATTCTTTTAGGACAGAGGGGTAGGGGTAAGTGGTCGGGCTATATACCCCTTCAAACAAAGATTTTTCAAAGGCACACTTCAGATGGAGGGGTATGAAAAATATTCCATCCTATATGAGAAAGCAAGTGTTTCTACACACATCACGCTTTCTTGAGGTGCAGGGCAACACACACACACACAAAAAGCCACAGAGAAAAAGAGATAATGCCTGTAAACACAATGAATTTTAATACATGCAGAAGTTCTACATTACGTCCTATACAGGCCTGTCGCGATATGTGATAAACAAAAATTGCACGGTAAGGAAAAAATTAGCACGAGAAATTTGCCGGCCACGACAGTTTTCATTTGTATTCTTTTTGGGGGGGGGTCATACCTTATTATAGACTTTGGCCCAATCCCATTTCTCTTTGTATGACAACAGGTTTCACTATGAAGCATCTTAATGCTTATGTGGAGGGATCTCTCTCGTGTCATATTTGACATGTTGCAGCACCAGACCGCGGTGAAGCACCAGACCGTGGTGAAGCACCTGACTGCGGTGAAGCACCTGACCGCGGTGAAACACCTGACCGTGGTGAAGCACCAGACCGTGGTGAAGCACCTGACTGCGGTGAAACACCTGACCGCGGTGAAGCACCAGACCGTGGTGAAGCACCTGACTGCGGTGAAGCACCTGACCGTGGTGAAGCACCTGACCGCGGTGAAGCACCTGACTGCGGTGAAGCACCTGACCGTGGTGAAGCACCTGACCGCGGTGAAGCACCAGACCGTGGTGAAGCACCTGACCGCGGTGAAACACCTGACCGTGGTGAAGCACCAGACCGCGGTGAAGCACCTGACCGTGGTGAAACACCTGACCGTGGTGAAGCACCAGACCGTGGTGAAGCACCAGACCGTGGTGAAGCACCTGACCGCGGTGAAACACCTGACCGCGGTGAAGCACCAGACCGTGGTGAAGCACCTGACCGCGGTGAAGCACCTGACCGTGGTGAAACACCTGACCGCGGTGAAGCACCAGACCGTGGTGAAGCACCTGACCGCGGTGAAGCACCTGACCGTGGTGAAACACCTGACCGTGGTGAAGCACCAGACCGTGGTGAAGCACCTGACCGCGGTGAAACACCTGACCGCGGTGAAGCACCAGACCGTGGTGAAGCACCTGACCGCGGTGAAGCACCTGACCGCGGTGAAGCACCAGACCGTGGTGAAGCACCTGACCGCGGTGAAGCACCAGACCGTGGTGAAGCACCTGACCGCGGTGAAGCACCTGACTGCGGTGAAGCACCTGACCGTGGTGAAGCACCTGTGCGAGCCGGTTGCTGCATTTGTTTACAGGGCTGCCTGGTTTGTACTGAATGTCATAGTTGAATGATAACAGTCTAGACAACCATCTATCCTCATTCCTACGTGTCCATGACTCTTTGTGACGAGAAGTGTGGTGAGAGGGCTGTAGTTCGTAATGTTCCTCAGCTGTCGCACCTGTGACAATAATGTTGTCTAGGTAACACTGGACCCCCGGCAAACCTTGTAGAATGGTTGTTATCATCCTCTGGAAACAGCTGGGCAAGTCCAAACGGTACCCGCTTGAATTGAAACAAGCCATCATGGGTAATAAAGGTGGTTAAGCTACGACTGTCCTCATGAAGCAGTAACTAGTAATAAACACTTTGTAGATCTAATGTGGAAAACAGTGTAGCTCCACTCAACGCCACAAACATTTCCTCCATGTGTGAAACCGGAAAGCCGTCAGCTACAGTAGCCTTGTTAGGTTCTCTCAGGTCCACACAGAGTCTTGGATCTAATCTGTCTTTTCTAGTAGTAACCACTATGGGTGACTCTACAGGCTCTATGATGTCCTGTTCCACCATTTTCTTTAATTCTTTGGACACAGCTTTTCTGACTGAGAAAGGTAATCTGCGTAGCTTCTGTTGGTGTAATCCCTGGACGAACTTTCACTCTATGGACAAATTCTTTAGCACATCCCATTGTTTCTGTTGCTACGCTTTCTATGGTTGTCACAGCCTCAAGTAACGTGACCATCTCTCACTTGCATTTGTAACAAGTAAAATAAATCCCTACCTAGAATTACTGACCCCGTCTGGACTACGTCAAGTTTTGTGTCAGCTTTTCGGCCCCCATTTGCTACATTAGCTTGTAAACAGCCTTTCAAAGCAATAGGGTTTCCACAATAGTCCTTAAGTTTGAGTGTTGGTTCCATAAGAGAAACTTTCGGGAAGAGCCCATTGAATCAAGCAGAATGGACACTGCAGATCCCGTCGTTTAACATCAGCTCAATGTCCTGGCACTTTGTTCCTGGAGCACTAACTTGTACTGTGCACATGGTATCAGATAAATGCATATTTACTTTTAGAATAGTCACTTCTGGGATGTGAGTGTGATTTCTGCTTGTCTTTGTCATGGTGAACAGCTTGCTAGCTTTTGCCTCTGACACAGCCGTTTCAGTTTGCCTCACCAACTTAGTCTTTATGACATCCTTATCCCTCATCATCCCCTCTTCCATTTTTCCAAACTGACACGCAGCAACGAACTGATGGGTGGTCTCACCTGGGCGTTGTCCTCATTGTCTGAAACAGTAACGCTCAGCAACCACATTCACTTTTGTGGTGAGAAAGTTCGTCAGCGCTGTCTCGTACATCAGCGACCGTCTATGTGTAACCCGTGACCTTCCACACCCACGCCACGGATAAGGAGCGCATGTTTACGTGGCTCTGGCAGGTCCAGCCCAAACATCGCTAGCTAGCAAGTAATTATCAAAAGTCCAAATCCTTGCCTTGAATGGGACCGGCGGTTCTCCGACATTTAGTAGAAAGGGCGTAAGTGGAAGTAGATTTACAGCCGCCGTCCTCGTCGCTGATATGTTGTGTCGTGAGGAAACACTCCATTATTCGAGTCGCAGTACTGTCTTTATTAGAAGCATCGGCCCAACAGGACAACGCTGTCCATCACATGCTTGTCATTCATCTGCGCTCTTCTTCTCTGTTACTGCCATCGAGTGTACAGGCTGAAACACCACGTCTACGTTTCTACGCGTTCACTTTCAAAGCATGTTTGTGTGAAAAGCCTCTGCAGCTGAAAATTGGACTTAGAAGTCCACACAGACTTGCATGGGCTGTCATTCTCTGTAACTTTAAATTCAGTTCATGTGTTCATGTGTGAGTTTTATTTATAGCAGAAAAGTTTAGATTTTGCTGTTTGTATTCTACAGTTTACCTCCACACGTCTGCCCTGCAGTCTCACGGTTCCAGCTTTAACGGGACATCCTATCATGGTATTCACGTAAAGACAGGAAGTAAAGCACAGATTTCCTGATTGAATTAATTTCCCATGAGCCTTTGCGGTTGGAGTTGAATCTGGATCAGGTTCATTCAGTCTCATTACAAACAGAAATATTTCATTTCATTTAGTTTTTTTCACCAAACAAAAGGATTAAGTGTGATCCATGTGTTTTTACTCTGTGTAGATGGTCTCCATGGTGACGGTCATCATGTTAATGTCTGAACGTTTTCCTCCTGCAGGTGAAGAGGAGCTGCCATGGTGGCCTCCTCCATCCTCCCATCTGTTCTTCTCATCCTCAACCTCCTCCCCCACCCCTCCCGCCCAGCTGATGCCTCGGTGCCGAGGGTGATGCTGGACGGCTCCCCGCTGTCCCACCTCTTGCTGAACCCGGGGACGGGGCTTCTGTACGTGGGTGGAGTCGACCACCTGTACCAGCTGACGTCTGACCTTGAGGTGGTTTCTCACGTGAAGACCGGGCCTCACTTGGACTCTCCAGACTGTCTTCCTCCAATCGTTGCCCAAGACTGCCACTCGGCTGCGTCAACTCATAACCACAACAAGCTGCTACTGCTAGAGGAGGGGCAAGGGGCGGAGCCAGGCTGCCTCATCGTCTGTGGTTCGCTCTTTCAGGGAATCTGTGAGAAAAGGTGACTGCATGTTGCTTTTCAACACACTTTTATAAAACACTGCAGATTTCTCAGTTTGAAATCATCCATTTTTAACCAGGTTAGGTATTTAACCAGGTCACCAGTAAAGTAGTCCTGGAACGAGAAAAGTAATCCAAGAATGAGTAAAGTAGTTTGAGCAATAAGTCAGTAGTCTCAGGATTAGTCCTAGTAATCCCAGGAACGAGCAACGCATTCTTTGGAATGAGTATTGAATTCCTGGGAATGAGTGAAGTAGCCCACGGAATACGTACAGTAGTCGTGGGAATAAGTAAAGCGTAGTGGCTCAGTGGGCAGAGCGGTCGTCCTGTAGCCTGAGGGTTCGATCCTCAGCCTGTCCAGCTCATGTCGAGGTGCCCCTGAGCAAGACACCAAACCCCAAACCTCTCCTGATGGGTCGTGTTAGTGCCTTGCATGGCAGCTTCCGCCATCAGTGTGTGAATGTGTGTGTGAATGTGTGAATATGATGTATGACTTAAAATGCTTTGGGTACCATTCCAGGTACAATAAATATAAATATGGACCATTTACCATTTAGAAATCCTAGAAATGAGTAAAGTAATCCTAGAAACAAAGTTGCCCTCGGAATAAAAGAAGTCCTCCGAGTAAGAAATGGAATTCTAGGAATGAGGGTGTGTGATTGGAAAAATGTAGCAGACAAACTAATATTTTGACAACTTGTGTGTGTGTGTGTGTATATATATATATATATATATATATATGTGTGTGTATTCTGTTTTATTTTCAAAATAAAACACCATGAGGCCAAAGATGGTCTCTGACAGGAAAAGTCAACCCTTCAGTATAACCCTCCTTCGTCTCCATGGAAACCAGCAGGACCTTCATGGTTGATGTGAAACTGAGGCAGAGTCGTAGGAAAACGTCCTGATCCAAACATGTTTTTATCTTGTCTCTTCAGGAGTCTGTCCAACATCTCTCAGCTCGTCTATCGGACCTCCAACCCCGTCGATACTCAGTACGTTGCTGCCAACGACCCGCGAGTGTCCACCGTCGGCGTGGTGATAACCACAAAGCGTAAACAGGAAGGAGGCGTGGCTGCTGGAACACTGCGCTTGATGCTGGTTGGTCGAGGCTACACCAGCAAGGGTCCAGGTGACATCCCACCAATCACAACGCGGCGCCTGTTCCCAGTTATTTCACCTCGCAGGGCGTTTTCTCAGGAAGAGGACCTCGGGAAGCTTGTTGTTGGAAGTTACTCTGAATACAACAATCATTTTGTGAAAGCCATTGCCCATGGCAACCATGTCTACTTCCTGTTCTCCCGGCGAGATATGTGGCACAAGAAGGAGTACCGGACGTACGCATCACGACTGTGCGCCTCCGATCGCAGCTTCTACTCGTACGTGGAGGTGCCACTGATGTGCAATGGTGGCTACAACCTGGCCCAGGGGGCGTGGTTAGGGAGCCACTCCAGAGAACCCGCCCTGTTCGTCGTCATGGCAGCTGGGCAGGCATCTACACCTGTAGCAACGAGTCGCTCCGCTCTTTGTGTTTACGGGATGACTGAGCTGGATGCCATGATAAGGAGAGCACAGGAAGTGTGTTACAGCCAGGGTGGACGAGGCAGCGGTGGACAGGAAGAAGCCTACATCGAATACGCCGTGTCGTCAAAATGCCTGAAACTGCCGAAGGTAAGCTCTCCGACACACCTGGGATCTGTGTGAGACACACACTTTACAGGTTAAATTGTACAAAAACCCGTCCAGAACCTGGATTTGTTTAACCAGAACCAGCTGGTTGTTGCCTTATTTAAAGATTTCATTTGCTGATTTTACTTCTTTTGAATATCTTAGTTTTATTTTAAGGGGCATTCCTAAAATCCTGTTTCTAATCATCTACAGACGTCCAGGACATTGTGTAAATTTTATTGATGAATTCTCTGAATTATTGTCGGTTGTCTCTACTGATTTTAACCATTTCATCTTAACTGGGGATTTTAACATCCACATAGATAACATAACGGATGGTAATGTGAAGGAATTTTCTTCCATATTGGATGTTTGGTTTGTGGCAGCATGTAAAAGAACCGACCCACATTCAAGGTCACATTCTGGACCTGGTTATTTCAGGGTGTTGATATTTCTTCTGTTGTGGTCGCTGACTCGACCTTTCTGACCATTTTTGTATTTTGTTTGATTTACTGATCATTCAGAATGTCCAACCAACCTGCTCCTCGGTTAGGAAGAGGAACATTAATGAAAGAACAAGTGCTAAGTTTGTGGAGGCCATAGCTATGTTACCAACAACCAGAGCAGAGTCAGTTGATGGACTCCTGGATCATTTCAATCTGAAAATCTTGAATGTAATGGATGCTGTTGCACCGATAAGAATCAAGAGCAACTTGAGCAAACAGAAAACACCATGGAGAAACACCACTGTGGTTACCAGCCTAAAAAGAGAAAGCAGAAAAACTGAGCGGAAATGGCGGAAAAATAAACTTCAAATTCACTCTGAGCTGTACAAACAAAGCCTGCGTAACTATAACAATGAGCTGTGAAGGCCAGAGAGCTGCATTTATCTGGAATGATTAACAGGAATGTCAACAATTCTCTCTGTTTGCTATGATTGAAAAACTTACTAATCCTCATATACAGATAAGCCCTGAGCTCCTTTCCACTGAGAAATGCAACCAATTTGCAAACTTTTTTAGCCAAAAAATTAAAACAATTAAGCAAAATATTAATTCCACAGTCAAACAAGAAAATTTGTCTGTGTCTAAAACCCGTAAATAATTCTGATGTTATGTCACAATTTAAAATGGTGAATTTAAAAGTCCTACAAGAAACAGTTTGGCATTAGAAATCAACAACATGCACTCTGGACATGATCCCATCCGACTTTTTAAAACCAGTTTTTACCTCAGTAGAAAGTGGTCTCCTACTGATAGTTAACAGCTCACTGGCATCAGGCATTTTTCCCAAGTCACTAAAGATAGCTGCTATTAAGCCTCCTAAAGAAAAGGACTCTAGACGCCTCTATAATGAACAACTATAGACCTGTCTCTAACCTCTTTTATTTCCAAGATTATTGAGAAAGTTGTATTTCACCAGCTTCATGACTTTTTAAATGAAAGTGGAAATCTTGATAAATTTCAGTCCGGCTTCCGACCTCATCACAGCCCTGAAACAGCTCTGGTCACAGTGTTAAATGACATTAGGTTGAATACTGATTCTGGTCCAGTATCAGTCCTGGTTCTGGTCCAGTATCAGTCCTGGTTCTGGTCTAGTATCAGTCCTGGTTCTGGTCTAGTATCAGTCCTGGTTCTGGTCTAGTGTCAGTCCTACAAAGAAACTGCCTTGCCTTGCTTAGCAACGTCCTCCTGAACAGTCTCCTGTCATCTCAGCCTTTGGTAGAGTTCACTATAGATTCACCAGCACTCAGCTGCATGTAGTTGCATTGTTTAGCCATTTGGGGGCAGAAGTCTGAGCTGTTGTTCAGACTTCTGCCCCCAAACAGTTGTTGTTCTTTAACTTAGAGTTCTGCGTATCTGGGGGCAGCGTTTAGCTCAATTAGTTGCACAGCCGGCCCACGTACAGAGGCTACAGCCGGCCCAGGTTGGAGTCCTGCTCTCTCTGACCCCCTTTCCTGTCCAGCTACGGTTACATAAAGGCAACTAATCCTCAAATCTCTGGCCATTTTTTTGGTTGTTCTAAAGACATAACCCCCTCGCACAGACCGGACACTGTATCAGAAAAACATGACTTCCTGTTACGCCTTAGATGCATCACACCACATCTGCACGCCGATCAACTGTTCAGCTCTCAGCCAAGTGTTGATGACATCACCATTCACAGCTGATGACATCATAGATGATCAGCTTGAGGAAGAGGCTGATGCTCATCTGACCTGAATCATGTTTGTGGATCATTTGACAGCTGTCACTCAAACACACAGATGCTGGGATTTAATAGATTTGACCCACATATGACCACACACACACACACACACACACACACACACACACACACACACACACACACACACACAGTTGTAAATTAGTTAGATAATTTATTTTGAACATGTAATAAGTAACAAATAATCACACATTAATGGACAGACAAATAACAAAAAGAAAAAATATATAAAATAGAAAATAATAGAAAAGAAAGGAGCCATAAGTGGAACTACACACTCTATTTACACATCCGAAAAGGAATGGAAGGAAGTACAAGCTTATATTATCCCACCACCTTTTTAATAAATCAATATTTGACCATTTAGCTTCCCATCAATATAAAAATGATAATAATAATAATAATAATATTAATAATACCATCATCACCAAAAATATGAAAGCAAAATAACTTAGACGTAAACAAACCCCCTCTCTCTCTCTCTCTCTCTCTCTCTCTCTCTCTCTCTCTCTCTCTCTCTCTCTTTCTCTCTATTCATATACAAGGACTCTCTCTCAGAGTATCCATGTGGGGGGGAGCACACCCCCAACCCCATTGCCAGCTCTTTGCCCCTGCAGGCTACACCCACCATCACCCTGCCCACCCAGCTAACGGCTGTCACAGCTGCAACAGAGGCTGGACACACCATGGCCTTCCTGGGAGATCGAGAAGGACGACTACACAAGGTGAGGACACGTGCACAGAACTGGTCTCTCACATACGCCCATTTCAAGTCAGCAGTGGGATGATGCATTGCTTAACCTGAACCAGAACCTGATTCTGACTCTAAAACCAGCTCTCAACCTTCAGAAACAGTTTACCGTCCCGCTTTGACAGAAAGTCCCTGTAAGGTTGGTGTGTAGTCAGGGCATGGTCCCTATCAATTGAAAAAAAAAAACAAAGATAATTGGTGACAGCAGCTTATAGCCTGCATCTCTTCATTAGGCGTTAACTTCTAGGGTGTATGGACAAACTCTCAAGGGAGCATGCTCAGACTCTTGTTGTTGATTGGTTCCTGGTCTCCCAGGAGCATTGTGGGTGACAATTTATCAGGATGCCCCTGAAGCAATAACTCTCTTTGTTCCAGTATTGCTACAAGGACCAAGTTTTACATTGAATCGTTCTGGCAGGTTTGTGAGGTCCAGCTGTGGTTCAGAGACTCCAGATGGTCCTCGCAGTGATAGCAGATCCTCTGTGTGTGTGTGTGTGTGTGTTTGTCTCTTGGTGATGTGAACAGCACAGCTTTGATTTCCCTCCTAAATATTTAATCACCCACAGGCGCCCCTGCTGGGTCCTTACCCAGAGTGCACCTGGGGGACCGTCGACCAATCAGTAGCCAGACACATTCCTGTAACACCACGTTATCACCACTGCGGTTAGTTTCTGTTAGGAGAACCAGACCTACAGTCAGACCCAGAACCAGAGCCAGAACCAGAACTAGAGCCAGAACCTGAACAAAAACCAGAACCAGAACTAGAGCCAGAACCAGAGCTAGAACCAGAACTAGAGCCAGAACCTGAACAACAACCAGAACCAGAGCTAGAACCAGAACTAGAGCCAGAACCTGAACAACAACCAGAACCAGAGCTAGAACCAGAACTAGAACCAGAACCAGAGCTAGAACCAGAACTAGAGCCAGAACCTGAACAACAACCAGAACCAGAGCTAGAACCAGAACTAGAACCAGAACCAGAGCTAGAACCAGAACTAGAGCCAGAACCTGAACAAAAACCAGAACCAGAACCAGAACTAGAGCCAGAACTAGAACCAGAACCAGAGCTAGAACCAGAACTCGAACCAGAACTAGAGCCAGAACCAGAACTAGAACCAGAACCTGAACAAAAACCTGAACTAGATAGATTTCAGTCCGGCTTCCGACCTCATCACAGCCCTGAAACAGCTCTGGTCGAAGTGCTAAATGACATTAGGTTGAATACTGATTCTGGTCAAGTATCAGTCCTGGTTCTTGTCTAGTATCAGTCCTGGTTCTGTTGGATCTCAGTGCTGCGTTTGATACTGTAGAACACAGAATCCTGTTTTCAGGCTGGAAAACTGGGTTGGACTTTCTGGAGCGGTTCTTAACTGGTTCAGGTCCTATTTAGAAGGCCGGAGTTATTTAGTTCCGATCGGCAGCTATGAATCCGAGCGAGTGGCCATGACTTGTGGAGTCCCCCAGGGGTCAGTCCTTGGACCTCTTCTGTTCAACTTGTATATGTTCCCTTTGGGTAAAATATTACAGAACTATAGCATTAGTTATCAAAGTTATGCAGATGATACACAACTTTATGTGTCTCTGTCACCAGATGACTGCAGCCCAATAGACTTAATGTGTCAGTGTCTGGAGCAAATAAACACCTGGATGAAGGAGAATTTCCTACAATTAAATGAAGACAAAACTGAGATTATTCTGTTTGGTAGAAAGAGAAGAGGGTCAGCATTGGTAAACACCTGGAGACTCGGGCTCTTAAAACCACCAACCAAGTTCGTAACCTGGGAGTGTTGATAGACTCAGATCTGACTTTCAGCAGCCACATCAAAGCTTCACTAAGAAGCTTTTTACCAGCTCAGAAACATCAACAGAATTAAAAGTTTAGTCTCCCAGAAAGACCAAGAAAAACTCCTCCATGCATTCATCTCCAGTAGGCTGGATTACTGTAATGGTCTTTAACAGGACTTCCTAAAAAGAGCATTAAACATCTGCAGCTCATCCAGAACGCTGCTGCTAGAGTTTTAACCAGGACTAAGAGATCTGAACACATCACACCAGTTTTAAAATCTCTACACTGGTTTCCAGTCAGTCACAGAATAGATTTTAAAAGCCTTCTGCTTGTTCACAAATCCCAGAACGGTTTAGGCCCAGAATACATCTGTGATATGTTCAGAGAATATAAACCTAGCAGAGCTCTTAGATCCAAAGACTCTGGTCAACTAGTCCAGACCAGAGTCCAGACCAGAGTCCAGACCAGAATCCAGACCAGAGTCCAGACCAGAGTCCAGACCAGAATCCAGACCAGAGTCCAGACCAGAATCCAGACCAGAGTCCAGACTAAACATGGAGAAGCAGCATTTAGCTGTTATGCTGCAAACAAATGGAACAAACTGCCAGTGGAGATTAAACTTTCCCCAAATGTAGACATTTTTAAATCCAGGTTAAAAACTTTTCTTTTCTCATGTCTATGCATGAAATCTGCACGGTAACTTTTTTTTAACTTATCTTGCTTTTAATCATTTTAATGTAATTTATTATTTTATTGTGATTATGTGTTGATGCCTTTTACTATTTCTAAATATCTGTAATGCTTTTGTTTTATGTAAAGCACTTTGAAATGTCCTGTACATGAAATGTGTTGAACAAATAAACTGCCTTGCCTTGCCTAGAGCCAGAACCTGAACAAAAACCTGAACTAGAGCCAGTTTAGGTCCACATCCTGTGGGTACTGGACAGACCGGTCTGATTCATGCGGACTCAGCTGTGTTGTGTTGCAGGTGTTGGTGCGTCCTGACAGGTCAGGTGACCTGTACGGCCACATTTTGGTGGATGATGGCAGCAGCATCAACGCTGACCTCCTATTGGATGAGAGCCAGCAGCATATTTACGTTTTAACCAACAGCAGGGTGAGAAAATGTCCTTCCTGTCCTCTTGTCTCATCCAATTAGAAATAAGACGAACAGTTTCCTGTTGCTTATCTCTGTTTCAGTTGTCAAAGGTTCCAGTTTCATCCTGCGAGACACAGACAGACTGTCCGTCCTGTCTCGCTGTCAGAGACCCCTATTGTGGCTGGTGTGTCCTGGAAGGACGGTAGGTCCAACTGTGTGTGTTCACCAGATCATCCTGTTGTTGTGTAGGGAATGTCCTCTCAGACTATCAATAGACAAAGAATCTCTAGTCTTGGTGACGTGATCTATGTCCTCTGGTGGACAGAAGGGGAATTACAGTCTGTCCCAGTTCATGATATTGATCCGAGCTGTTCAGTTTATTTTTTTTTGTCCAGGTGTTCCCGTAAACATCAGTGTCAGCGCCACCTGCAGATCAATCATTGGCTCTGGAGCTTTGAACCGACAAACCAGTGTGTCACAGTCCAGAGCCTGCAGCCAGCCAATCAGAGCAAAGAAGAGCAGACACAGGTATGCTCCTGATCAGAACTGATCACTGGTCTGGTCTGATTAATGTCTGCGGTCCATTCCAGAGATAAGACCACTTCTTAGTCTGTTACCATGGTAACTGACTCTGTGAAGTAAACCTATTCTCCTGTCTCTACCTGAAGCCGGTGTAAAGCATGGGTTGTCGTAGCAACGTAATCTCAAGGGGCCGGTTGGTCAAACGTAATCCGATCAGATTTCAGTTCTCGGATAGGATCAAATCTTAAAAATGGGTTGTTCAAAAGGGAAATCCAGATTCCAAGGTCCATTTGCATCACATAATCCAATCCTGGTTGTTATCTGGATAAAACCCTCGCAGGCAGAACCCGCGAGGGTTAAGTTAAAACAAATATTAAATAACCTTAAGAAACAATAAGCTAAGAGTAAATAAATTAACAGATAAATAAAATACAGTTGATTAAAATGCAATGAAAATAAAATTATCAAGATATAAAGTTTAAAAAAATAAGCTTAAGATCAAATTGAATTTAGTTAAATGCTAAGCTAAAAAGGTGTTAAGCCTCTTTTTAAAAACATCAACGTTCTCTGCAGCCCTGAGGTTCTCTGGCAGGCTGTTCCACAGTCGAGGGCCGTAACAATGGAAAGAGGCCTCGGCGTAAGTCCTGGTCCTCACCCTTGGAACAACTAAAAGGCTGCTACCAGAGGACCTCAGGGTCCGTGAGGGTTCATAATTCAAAACAAGGTCTGATAAATAAGAAGGCCCAAGACCATTAAGACATTTATAAACTACTTTTTTTTTTTTTTAACTTGTCCTGTCCAGCATCATAGCAGCAGAATGATAATCTGGTTTCTGTATCGTGCTGAACAAATTTGCTCTGCCAAGGGGAGGTCTATCGGTAAGGCACCTCTTCATAATGTGATTAATTTATTTATTTATTTACTTTGAATCATGGAATCTATGTAATCTTGCTGGACCTGACCAGAGGGGACAGAAAAAGATGGAAAATAGCAAAAAGAGCAAAAGGGAAAGAAGAAAGGAGACAAAAAGATCACAGACAGAAGGAAACGACCCTTCAATCCACACCATCACCAGACAACAAACTGTTAACACCTGTACATGAACACACCAGAACATTTCCTACAACTTTTACAAAAGCAGAAACACACACACAGAAAAAACAGGGCAGCTAGTCATTAAGAGTTTTTAAATAATAACCAAATCAAAAAGACATAACAGCGACCAGATACTAACTCACAGGAAAAATAAAAAGATAAAATTATTATCGCTTAGTATAAAAACCCACTAGACAACTCAGTGACTGTGTCAGCATGCAGAGGATGAGGAAGAGGAGTGATCAGTGATGAAGAGTGGTGAGTGAGATCATGCAAATGCGACCACGCCTCCACGGAGGCCAGAGGCAGACCAGGGCCAGAGACCCGGGTCCTCAGCAGCAGGCCCAGAGCACCAACCCAAGCCACCCCACCACGAAGACGACTCCAACCCCACCCGAAGGGCGGCAGAGGAGAGCCCCAGCAAGCCTCTGGATGATGAGCCTCTAGTGGCATTAGGCACCCCTGCTCCTCAGGAGGCCCCCCAGGGCAAGACAGGCCAGGAGAGGCCGCCCCGCATGACCGGGTCATTCAGGGACCACAGCCAGTGACCCGTCATCAACCCCAGAAAGTACCCACCCTCCCACACCCCTAACGGGATCAGACCCACGGCCCACCACCCCCAGGCCCGCCCAGCCCCCCTCCCACAAGTGCACTTAACCCCGCCCCAACCACACACAGAAACACATGCACACACCTATTTCCTTGCACACTCTCGTTCATCCTAACTCATATAGGCCCTCTCAGCCCCACCCACACAATATAAACACTAACACAGGATCCAACCCTCCCACTCTCACTCCCCAGACACACCCCCACTTATCCTAACACATGCATACACACGCACACAAACATACCCCCCCATCCACACAAACATCATCCAAAGTATAGGCACACACACACAAGCATCCCTGTCTCACACCCCAGCACCTCCCCCTATAATCCCCCGAATCCCACTCAGCCCTCCTTCAAACCCCTACACCCCCCCTGCCCCCGGGCCATACCCTGGGTCCCAGGGCGTCAACCAGACACCAGGGCATGCACCAACCCACACCACGGCAGCACATCCGGGCAGGCCCAGACCCCTGGCCCATACGGACCCCACCACCGCGGAGGGAGGAGGACCACCCCCGGGCACCAGAGCCCAGAACGCCCGCTCAGCCCGCCCCGGTATAGCCCGGCCGCCCGGCCCAGGACCGACGCCCACCAACCCAGGCGCCACCAGTGGCCTCACCCCCCGCCATGAGGCGACTCCAACCGCTGGCCCCCACAGCTCCCAACAAGGCCAGACACAGAGCCACCCCCATCGCAGAGCAGCCCGGTCCCGCACCACGGGCAACCACAAAGAACCCGCAACCACCAGTCACTCCTGGCCATTTCCCAAACCCCCATAGCAACGAGGTCACAGTCCTCCACCTACACTAAGTGATGGAACTAAGCACAGGGGACCAGAAGGAATGAGATTCAGCTAAATAGTTCTTTGAGGAGGCAGACATTGTCTCACTACTGATGTGGTCAACTAAGAGATTCCTAAACTGCTGAATACACAGATTATTTTTGTTTTTCCAGTTCACAAGGATAGTTTTCTTTGCGATGCATAATGCTGTGCGTATCATGTGTGCAGAGTTAATTGCCTTATTAATGTCACCCAAGTCACCTAGTAGACATAGTGCGGGGATTGTAGGAATATTACATTTAAACCATGTTGACATGTCCACACATACCTGAAGCCAGAACCTGCGGACAGGTGTGCAGGACCACAAGGCATGGAGATAGTTATCTGGTGTGTTTTCATTGCAGTGTGGGCAGATGTTTGATTGTGACAGACCCATCCTGAACATCCTTTGTCCTGTATAATGAGTTCTATGCAGAATTTTGAATTGTATTAGTTGCATATTTGAATTTTTAGTCATTTTAAAGGTGTTTAAACATATTTGTGACCATTTATCTTTATTAAAGTTACTGGATAAGTCACCCTCCCATTTTGAAGTTGGAAGACAGATTGAGTCTTCTAGTTTAGATAATAGTCTATATGTTTTTGATAATAGCTTTGGGGCATTGAGATTCATGAATTCTGCCACCCTAATAGGTAGCTGTAAGTTTAATTGATTAATGGTATATTTTTTACATATAATAGATTTAAGCTGGTGATATTCTAAAAATGTTTTTCAACTGATTCCATATTGTGAAGTGAGAATATTAAATGACAAGAAGTTTCCATTTTCTATTATATGTTCTAACTGTTTTATTCCTTTATTTTTCCATTGAGTAAAATTGTTAAGCTTTTTGTTTTGCAGGATGTCAGGGTTGTTCCAGAGGGGTGTAAACTTACATGGAAAAAGTGAGGATTTGGTTATTTTTAGAAAATCCCACCAAGCCACTAAAGAGGAACTGATATTGATGCTTTTAAAACACTTATGTGTTTTGATGGTTGAGCTGATGAATGGCAGGTCAGAGATAAACAGATCCTCACACAATGTTTGCTCTACATCTAACCATGATTCATCCAGACTGCTAGGTTTAAGCCATTTGGAGATATAGTGCAGCTTGTTAGCTAAGAAAACATGATTAAAGTTGGGTAGCTCTGATCCGCCTCTATCTTTAGTCTGTTGTAAAGTTTTTAGACTGATACGTGATGGCTTGTTTTTCCATAAAAATTTAGATATATGTGAGTCCAGTGACTTAAACCAGCTGGAGGATGGTTTAGTGGATATCATTGAAAACAGGTAGTTTACTTTAGATAGAACCATCATTTTAACTGTGGCAACCCTCCCCATGAGTGATATGGGTAAGTGCCTCCACCGTGAGAGATCATCCTCTATTGCTTTAAGTAGCTGGACATAATTTAGCTTTGTTAGTTCTGATAACCTGGAGGAAATGTTTATGCCTAGATATCTAATGTTTCCAGACTGTATTGTAGTATTGGGTGTGTTTTGTAGGTCACAGTTGATGGGCATAATAATAGTCTTAGACCAGTTAATAGAGTAGTCAGATATTGATGAGAATGTGTTAATAAGTGTGATTGTCTGGGGGAGAGATGTCAGTGAGTTCTGGAGGAAAAGTAATACATCATCAGCATAAAGACTTATCTTGTGTTCTATATTTTTGGCATGGATTCCTTTAATCTCTTTATTTTGTCTTATGGCAGCAGCTAGGGGTTCAATAAAAATAGCAAAGAGTGATGGAGAAAGCGGGCAGCCCTGTCTGGTTCCTCTCTGCAAACAGAAGCTTGGAGAAGTTTGATTATTGGTCTTCACACATGCATTTGGGTTGTTATATAATATCTTTATCCAATCTATGAAAGATGACCCAAACTCAAATTTGTTTAACGTTGCAAATAAAAATTTCCAGTTTACTCGGTCAAATGCTTTTTCTGCGTCTAAAGAAATTACTGTGGATTCCAGGTTATGTAGAGTAGAATAATCTATGATGTTAATTAATCTACGCATGTTAGTAGAGGAATGTCTACCTTTAATAAAGCCTGTTTGGTCAGGATGGATTATTAGAGGGCTTATTTTTTCTGGACAGAGCTTTGATAATTATTTTGAGATCTACATTTATTAATGAAACTGGACGGTAACTGGATGGAAGTGTCGGGTCTTTACCTGGTTTTAATAGTAGAGTAATATTGGCTAGGTTCATATTTGAAGGTATTTTTGGTTTTTCCCTTATTTCTAATGTGATATTGTAGAAAGTGGGTGCCAGCGTTGTCTAGAAATCTTTGTCGAATTCTGCTGGGTAACCATCTGGACCTGGACCACCTGGACCTGGACCATCTGGACCTGGAGCTTTATTGTTGGGCATATGCTGGAGAGCTTCTTGGAGTTCGCCAACTGAAAGAGTTGAATCCAGGGTTATTTTATGTTCATGTTTTAATTTTGGAAGATTGATGTTACTAAGAAATTTATCAATATTGTCATCTGTTGTAGTTAGTTGTGATGTATATAATGTTTTATAGAATTCTTTGAAAGTGTTATTTATCTTGTCAGGGTCGTGGCTGATGTTTCCTTCTGGATCTCTGACAGAGGAGATGGTTGTTTTCTCCTTGTTTGTTTTTAACTGATTAGCCAGGAACCTTCCAGATTTGTTGCCATGTTCAAAGTTCTCCAAGCGAAGTCTTTTTATCTATTATTTCATTAAATTCAAGTTTAACTTTCCTTATAGCATTTAGTGTGTGTTCTTCTGGGGAGACATGGTAAGCTCCTCTAAGGATTTAATTCTGAGTTCTAACTCTGAAATTCTCAAAGTTTCCTTCTTTTTCTTATGAGAAGAGAAGGAAATTATTTTCCCTCTCATTACTGCTTTTCCTGCTTCCCAAAGAACACACGCTGAAGTTTCTGCAAGTCGTTATTTTCTAGATATAAGGACCATTCTCTTTTAAAGTAGCTGATAAACTCAGGATCTTTAAGTAATGACGTATTAAATCTCCAGTTTCTAGTTGCTGGTTTATTGCTCTTACTTCTCAGAGTGAATGATACTGGTGCGTGATCACTAATGCTAATAGGATGGATTCTGATTTCTGACATGTCATTCATCAGTGAGCTGCTAGTTAAGAAATAATCTAATCTAGAATAGGAATGGTGGACTGAAAAGAAGAAGGTGTATTCTCTTAGTGTGGGATGGTGAGAGCGCCAACCATCACAGAGACCAAAATCCTTCATGTTTTACAGTTTCTGAGGATTTCCAGACTCGATGAGCTCCTGTGGTACTTTGTTTGTCCAGTATAATGTTAAAATCACCTCCTATAATTAATGTGTTATCTGAGTGACCAGAGAGTGAGGCGAAGAGGGAGTGAAAGAAGGTAGGTGTTATAAACTACTAAAAGAACCTTAAAATCAATCCTGAAATGAACGGGGAGCCAATGCAGCGATTTTAAAACTGGTGTGATGTGTTCCCTCTGGTCCTCGTCAGAACTGGTGCCGCCGAGTTCTGAAGTAGCTGTAGGTTTGAGATGGACTTTTTAGGAAGACCAGAGAGCGGGGCATTACAGTAATCTAATCTACTAGAAATAAAAGCATCAGCACCTCGCTGCTGGCAGAGAGAGAAAAGGGTGGCTCTGGTGATGTTTTAAGATAATAAAATGTTGTTTTTGTTACGTTTCTGATGTGTGGAATAAAATCAAGCTCAGAGTAAACAAGAACACCCAGGTTTTTCACACACTGAGAGGGACTGAAATGTTGTAATTCTGGTAAAATGATCTCTCTCGTCTTTAGGACGATAATTAAAACTTGAGTTTTGTCCTGATTGAGCTGTAAGAAGTTCTCTTTCATCCATGACTTTATATGTAAAATCCAGTTTAAAAGGACGTTAACTGGCTCCAGGTCATCAGGAGTCACGGTGATGTAAAGCTGCGTATCATCAGCATAGCTGTGGAATCAACGCTGTGTCTCCTGATGACATCCCCAAGAGGCAACATGGACACATTAAAAAGAAGTGGGCCTAGAACTGGTCCTTGGGGAACCCCACACTTGACTTCATGGATTTTTGATGAGCAGGTATCCATACTTAGAAAGAATTTTCAATCTGTGAGATAGGAGTAAAACCATTTTAGAACAGTACCTGAGAGGCCCACCAGACTTCTGTCTGTCTAATAAAATCTGGTGATCAGCTGTATCGCAGGCGGCACTAAGATCCAGTAGAACCAGGACAGAAAGTTTCTGTGAGTCTAAGTTAGACCTAAGATCATTAACAATTTTTAAAAGGGCACCTCGGTGCTGGGGTTTGTCCTAAAACCAGATTGATAGTTTTCTAAAATATTATGTTTATGCAAAAACTCATGTAATTACATAAAGACAAGTTTTTCAATAATTTTACTTAAAAACGGTAAGTTGGATACAGGTCGGTAGTTATCAAGAATGTCTATCTCTAAATTCCTCTTCTTCAGAAGGGGCCTCACCACCGCCGTTTTAAAGGCAGCAGGGAAGACGTCCGTCTGAAGAGAGTAATTTACTATGTTCAAAAGCTGACACTCAAAGAAACCATAAAATGTTTTTAAAAGTGATGTGGGAATTGGGTCTAAAAGAGACAGGTTGTTGTGTTAAGTTAGGAGAAAACTCGACCAAGCATCTTTGCATCAACCAGGACAAAACTCTCCAGTGTTTCCTCAGGTAAAAGTAAAGCTTCAGGTCTGTTTAAATCAACATGTTGTTGAGATGAAACACTATCTAATGCCATTGTTTTTACTTCTGAAGTGGCCTGCAAAGTCCTCGCATGCAGCATCTGATGCAGGCATGGAAACTTGTGTTTATTAAAAGATCTATTGTTTTATAATCAAAATGTTTTTAATTGATTTTCACATAATAGAAACATCTTAACAGCAAATTGTAGGCTCCCACAAAGTCTATGATTTGGGTACAAAACAAGTATGTAAACAATACAGTGACAGGAATATGGACTAGGGCCACCAAAAGCCAACAGTTCAAGTTATCAATAGAGTACAAATATATCACTGCACTTCAGAACAGAGTTTCCAGAGAGCCAATGAATTGACAGCGATGATAAGGCAAAACTACAACAATACACAACAAAAACAAAATTATAAAGCCCTGAAAAAACCCACCCACCCCTTGCCACTGCCAGAGTGCTGTGTTCACTCCACTACACCTAGGACCTGGATTGTATTATGTAACATGTAGCCAAGTTGCTACAATTGTTCATCATTTTAGAGCCAGAAATGTACGCAGAAAAGGACCCCATGCGTTTTCGAAAGTGCCAAGGGATTGTTTAAGTGAAAATCTTATTTTTTCAAGTTTTAGACAGGACATCTTGCAGCCATTGTGAGTGACATGGAGGGGAGGCGTCTTTCCATCTAAGTAAGATGGCACAACGTGTCAGAAGTAGGGCAAGGGATATAGAACGTTTTTTGACAGTACTCAGATGGGTTTGGCCCTCCAGAACCCCAAAAAGGGCAACAACAGGGTTTGGTTCCAATCTAGTGGCAAAGACTTTAGATAGTGTACTGATGACATCTCCCCAATAGTTACTCAACCGTGGGCAAGACCAGAACATGTGGCTGAGAATGGCCTCCACAACATTACATCTGGAGCATAGTGGACTAATTTCAGGGTACATAGAGGACAGCTTGACCTTAGAGATGTGAGCCCGGTGGACAACCTTGAACTGGATTAACCGGTGGCGAGCTCAAAGGGAAGAGAAGTCAGCCAATCTAAGAGCAGAGTCCCAGACATCATCAGTTATGGTGAGGCCCAGGTCGTCCTCCCAGGCCCTCTTGAATCTGTCCACTGAAGGACTGGTAAGATCTAGCATAATGTTGTATAGTTTAGAAATAAGGCCTTTACTGGATGGGTTTAGGGACAGGATTTTGTCCACTGTGGTGGTCTCTGTAGTAACTGAAATTTTAGGCAACTGAGAATTGAGAAAATGTTGAATCTGAAGATACCGAAAAAAGTCTGAATCAGAAAGGGTGAACTTCTCTTTTAGCTGAGCAAATGAGCCTATGGTACCATCGATCAGCAGATGTTGGAAGCGTGTGGCACCCTCCCGGTGCCACTGCTGAAAGCCCGGATCTATGATAGAAGGTTTGAAAAGGTGATTTTTGGCAATAGGGCTCCAAATGGAAAAACTACCAAGGCCGAACTGTTTCCTAAATTGGCCCCAGATCTTTAAGGAATGTTTGACCACAGGGTTACTAAATAAGGAGACAGAAGAAAGAGGTAACCCAGAACCAGCGGAGGCCAGAGGGGAAAAGTTATCATGTGGACAAAGCTCCAACGCAACCCAGTCAGGACAATCAGGCCGTTCATAATAAAAGGACCAGTGCGCAAGACACCTCAGATGGGCTGCCCAGTAATAGTAACAGAAATTTGGTAATGCAAGCCCCCCATTAAGTTTAGATTTCTGGAGACAGATTTTATTTAAACACGGTCGCTTGCCCTGCCATAGATAGGAGGATATAGCTGAGTCCAGCTGTTGAAAGAGATATAAAAACTTAGGTAGAATGACCATTTTGACAGAATTCACCCGTCCCACAAGGGACATTGAAAAGGGTGACCATTGTGACATCAATTGTTTAACCTGGTTCAATAGTACAGCAAAGTTTTCCTTGAACAAATCTCCATATTTTCTGGTAACCGTGACCCCAAGGTAAGAAAACTTATCTAATGTGACTTTGAAATTCAGGTTAGTTAAGTCTAAAGCCTGCGCTTTGTTGTTGATGGGAAAAAGCTCACTCTTGCTGATGTTTAGTTTATAGCCTGAAAAAGTGCCGAAATGACTGAGCAGCGTCAGAGCAGAGGGAAGAGATTCAGTCGGATTAGATACTTAAAGCAGAAGGTCGTCTGCATAGAGGGAGACCCTGTGCTCAGCACCTCCTCTCCAAATACCAGATAGGTTGCTACAAGAGCGAAGTGCAATAGCTAAAGGTTCTATAGCCAAATCGAAAAGCATAGGGCTCAATGGGCACCCCTGACGGGTACCGCGATGCAGATTGAAGGGCTTTGACAATTGTGAGTTCGTACGAATCATTGCAGTAGGCTGGGAGTAAAGCAGTCTGATCCATAAAGTAAAGGCAGGTCTGAAACCAAATTTATCCAGCACAGCGAATAAGTAGGGCCATTCGACCCGGTCGAATGCCTTCTCTGCGTCAATGGAAACCACACATTCTGGCCTGTTTGCACGGGCGGAGTAGAGAACATCAAAGAGCCGTCTAATATTAAAGTATGAGTGTCTACCTTTGACAAATCCAGTTTGATCTTTGGATATGATAATAGGAAGAATGTTGTCCAGTCTGTGAGTTAGGACTTTTGCTAGGACCTTAGCGTCAGTGTTTAGGAGGGAGATCGGTCTGTAGGAAGCACAGTTGGTTGGGTCTTTGTCTTTCTTTGCAATAAGGGTGATACATGCCTCAGAAAAGGACTGCAGAAGATGGCCCAATTTACAGGACTCTGAAAAGACAGAGCATAAAAGCGGTGAAAGTGATAGAGGAAATTTTTTAAAGAATTCTGTCGGGAATCTGTCTGGGCCTGGGCACTTGTTTGACTGCATTGAGCTTATGGCTATAGCTATCTCTGACTGGGATATGGGCTCTTCTAGTTTTTTCCTAAGGTCAAGTTAAAGCAAGGGGATGTCAAGGTTGTCAAGAAAGTTTTGAATTGCACAGGAATTTGCACAGAGATCTGAAGTATACAATCGAGTGTAAAACTCTAAAAGTTGCATTAATTTCAAGGGCGTCAGTAGTTAGCTGGCCATCTTCCAAGTGTACTTTTGAAATTGCCTGTTTTGCCTTGAAACCTTTAAGCTGATTAGCTAGAAGCTTGTCTGATTTGTCACCATATGTATAGAATGTAGTTTTGTTTCGTAAGAGCAGCTGTTCGACACGATAGGAGGTAAGCAGATCGAATTTGGTTTTTAATTCTACCAGCTTCTTATACAATTCTGGAGATTTGTTCTGAGCATACAGCCTGTCTATTTCTCCAATCCAACGAACCAGCTCATCTCGTTCCCTGTTAGAGCCACGTGTCATTCAAGCACTGTAAGCAATGATTTGTCCTCGTAAGTAAGCTTTAAGCGTATCCCACAGCGTGAGAGAGGAGATGTCCGGATCGGTGTTAGTTTCAATAAAAAAGGCTATTTCTGTCTCCATAAACTTAACAAATTCAGCATCGGATAATAAAGTTGAATTAAAGCGCCACTGCCGGCACTCCGGAAGATGGCCGGGGAGGGACATGGATAACACGACAGGAGCATGATCAGAGATAACAATTGGCTGATAGTCACAGGAGTGAACGAAAGAAAGAAATCTGTCATCTACAAAGAAATAGTCAATTCTGGAATATATGTGATGGACCTGCGAGAAGAAAGAGTACTCCCTGTCATACGGGTGCAAGAAACGCCAGACATCGCTAACACCAAAATCAGAAAGAAAGTCATTAATAAGGCAGGCTGACCTATTCGCTAGGCTGGGATTGCTCGAAGACCGGTCCAAAGTTGCGTCCAGCCAACAATTGAGGTCACCCCCTAGAATAAGGTGGTATGTGCTTAAATCTGGTAGTAATGAGAACAATCGTTTAAAAAAATCTACATCGTCCACGTTAGGGGCTTATACGTTAACCAAAACTGCCAAGACATTGTACAATTTACCCGCGACAATTACATATCGTCCATATTGGTCTGAGGTCACATTATGTGGTTCGAATGGGACATCTCGGCTAATAAATATTGGGACCCCTCGGGCCTTGGCCTGAAAGGATGAGTGGAAACACTGCCCTGGCCAACGTAACAGACGACTGGAATCCGCGCCACGAACATGGGTTTCTTGTAAAAAAGCTATCTTATTCTTAAGGTGTTTCAAGTGCGAGAAAACTTTTCTTCTTTTGACAGGATGATTTAATCCTTTCACATTCCAGCTCACAATCTCAAGATGATTTACCATACTGCATGCTTAGATAAGTAGATGAAAAGTTGGTCGCGGTGACCTAGTGGGTGGAGCACATGAGCAAAGTGACCAGCACTTTCTCCCAAGATGGTAGAGATTAAAACATTATAGGCAGTGACAACTTCCCCCAACCCACCCTCCCAAAACAAGACAGCTGCTAGAAAAATTAGCAGCAAGCTCTGTAAACTCAACATTCTTCAACAACCCGTCTTCCAAGTTACAACAAAACTATCCAAGTCATTGAAGCCTCTGCTCCGGTATATAGTAAAGAAAAAATAATAGCACCTCAGAGAGGGGGACACATGAGTGTGTCCTAAAGAGAAGGTAAAAAGTAGGTAAGCAGACAAGAAAAAGGGAAAAAGACAAAAATACTACTAATAATAGAATAGTAATAATAGTGAACAAAAATAGCAATAAAAATAAAAATCTCGGTAAGAGAACCCAAATATAGGTAACATCATAACTTAAGACTAAGTTGCAGATAGCAGTTAAACTTAATAGACCATATATATGTATATATGAAGGGACAATGTCAGAGAGAAAAGAGAAATATATGGTATTGATGACAGAATTAAAGCCTGTTCCAATCATAGAAAAGATTTCTGAGCAGGCCAGACTAAGATGGACAGAACATACAGTGGGCAACACATTGGCTACAGAAAATAAATAAATAAATAAATAAAATAAACAAGTAAATAAAAATAAAATAATGAAATAAAAATAAAATAATAATAAAATAATATATATATATATATATATATATATATATATATATATATATATATATATATAAAAATTAAAAAACACTTTACAGACAGCTGGTGAGAAGCTTCCCCATGTATAGACTAATACGTTCATGCCAATAAACAAAGGATATCACCACATGTAGCATTGGTGTTCAGGGAGGTCTAGTCAGTCCTGCAGGGGTAGCGTGGACCCAGATTGGGTCATCCAACCCGTCTTTCAGGTAGGGGTGAGAGATGGAGGATGTTCATCTGTGTACTTCTGCGCTTCCTCGACGGTGTTGATCCACTTCTTTGTGCCGCTGGGACGTGTTACGCGGAGGCAAGCTGGATACAGTAGAGCTGGCTTCAACCCTCGCTGGTAAAGCTCTGCCATCACGTCTCTGTACTGCACTCGTTGGTTCATTATCTCAGCGCTGTAGTCTTCCACGATGCGAATCTGTTGTCCATGATAGTCAAATTTCCCTTTGCGTCGCGCTTCTCTGATGAGCAGCTCCTTCACCCGAAACTGATGAAGGCGGAGGATGACTGGCCACGGGCGTTGTCCCAGACCCGGCTTAGTGACTAGTGAGCGGTGGGCTCTGTCAACCTCAGGCTTGGATGGCAAAATATCCTCACCAATTACCTCGTGAAGCAACTGTGAAAAAAACTCAGTCAGACGGCCGCTTTCAGTGGCCTCAGCCAACCCAAGAATGCATATGTTTTGGCGTCTGCTTCGGCTCTCCAAATCGGTAACTTTAGCCTTTAGCTTAGCGTTCTCGTCCAGGAGCGAAGAGCAGGAATTCTCAAGGTCCAGGACCTGTTGGCTTAGGTTGTCTGAGGCAAGTTCGAGGGAGGAAATGCGTTGGTCGTGGTCTTCCACAGACAGTCGGGTTTGGTCCAGTTTGGAGTCTAGCACGCTGAATGACGCCTTAAATTCAGCTGCCAGCGCTTCGCGGTGTTTGTCGAGTAAGGTGGAAATGGCGTCCAGTGTTAGGTGCTAGCATCTCCCTTCTCTGCAGTTTTGTGAACCTTAGTCGGCGTTTTAGAAATGTTAGAGTTCACTTTTCCGGATTAAGTAGAGTAACAAGTTGTCCCAGGCAGACAGCAAACGTAAAATTTAAAGCTCTGAGTGCTTGGTGATAAGAAAAAGTTAAGTTCACCGGAGCACGCTCGCCACACGTCTACTCCATTCCATTGCCAACCGGAAGTCCAAAAGATCTATTGTTTTAAAAAGAAACTTGGGGTTATTCTTGTTTTCTGTAATAAGATTGGAAAAATGAAGGGTTCTGGCTTGTTTAACTGTTTTATTGTAGGTTTTAAGCTGTTGTTAGTTTTGAGAGGAGCTACAGCATCGATGGCTGACTTAAGTTTGCTGTTAAAATGATCCACAATAAAATCACATGATGCAGGTAAAATCTCAGCAGGAGTTTGGTTTAAAATTTCAATACAATCTGCAGCCACTTCAGAAGTAATATATGGTTTCCTCACAGAATGACAGAATCCGGATAACTTTGATCTGAAAAAACAGGATTATCCTGATCCGGACAGAGGGCAGGATTACAAGGCGGATTTCAGAAAGAAACTGCAGTGAAATTTAACAGCTCGTCAAATAACAGAACTTTTTATTTGGTGCAGATGCTTATATTTCTATGTTGCACCTGACGTATTTAACCGTTACAGGGATGAAGAGGTAGACGTAGAGACAGGCTGCCTATAAGCCTGTCAGCATAGTACAGCAAGAATAAAAACATGAAAACCCCCAAAACCAGTTCAATAACACAAATAACATATTCAATTTTCCTGTTATCATCCCTTATTACACGTCCCGTCCGTCCCTCATTCTGACAGAAAGCCAGAGGTTGGGCCTCCACACGGAGCTCAGGTGCGTCACAGAGAGGGACGGTCCACCTGGTAGCATGTTATACAGGACGATACATGCCCTATGATGTTACATGCTCCCGGTGGTTCCACCTGCAACCGGCTCTTCTACCTGGTGTTCTTCACATGGCCGGCAGCGCACGTTGATTTACATGCTGGAAATCCAGATTAAATTTTTTAAACAATCGGCCCAGAGATCCAGAATTAAAGAACAATGATTTACAAAGAGAGTGTTTTCAAATCTCGCATAGATGATCTATCACATTAAACCTATCATCAATATTCGGATAAAATTCTACAAACCACATCCACCATCAGCCAACATACGTCCAACTTCAGCCCACCATCAGTTCACCATCAGCCCACCATCAGTTCACCATCAGCCAACATACGTCCAACATCAGCCTACCATTAGTTCACCATCAGCCCACCATCAGTTCACCATCAGCCCACCATCAGTTCACCATCAGCCAACATACGTCCAACATCAGCCTACCATCAGTTCACCATCAGCCCACCATCAGTTCACCATCAGTTCACCATCAGTTCACCATCAGCCAACATACGTCCAACATCAGGCTACCATCAGTTCACCATCAGCCCACCATCAGTTCACCATCAGTTCACCATCAGCCCACCATCAGTTCACCATCAGCCAACATACGTCCAACATCAGCCTACCATCAGTTCACCATCAGTTCACCATCAGCCCACCATCAGTTCACCATCAGTTCACCATCAGCCCACCATCAGTTCACCATCAGTTCACCATCAGCCCACCATCAGTTCACCATCAGCCAACATACGTCCAACATCAGCCTACCATCAGTTCACCATCAGTTCACCATCAGCCCACCATCAGTTCACCATCAGTTCACCATCAGCCAACATACGTCCAACATCAGCCTACCATCAGTTCACCATCAGCCCACCATCAGTTCACCATCAGCCAACATACGTCCAACATCAGCCTACCATCAGTTCACCATCAGTTCACCATCAGCCCACCATCAGTTCACCATCAGTTCACCATCAGCCCACCATCAGTTCACCATCAGTTCACCATCAGCCCACCATCAGTTCACCATCAGCCCACCATCAGTTCACCATTAGCCCACCATCAGTTCACCATCAGCCCACCATCAGCCCACCATCAGTTCACCATCAGTTCACCATCATCCCACCATCAGTTCACCATCAGCCCACCATCAGTTCACCATCAGTTCACCATCAGCCCACCATCAGCCCACCATCAGTTCACCATCAGTTCACCATCAGCCCACCATCAGTTCACCATCAGTTCACCATCAGCCAACATACGTCCAACATCAGCCTACCATCAGTTCACCATCAGCCCACCATCAGTTCACCATCAGTTCACCATCATCCCACCATCAGTTCACCATCAGCCAACAAACGTCCAACATCAGCCTACCATCAGTTCACCATCAGTTCACCATCAGCCCACCATCAGTTCACCATCAGCCCACCATCAGTTCACCATCAGCCCACCATCAGTTCACCATCAGTTCACTATCATCCCACCATCAGTTCACCATCAGCCCACCATCAGCCCACCATCAGTTCACCATCAGCCCACCATCAGTTCACCATCAGTTCACCATCAGCCCACCATCAGTTCACCATCAGCCCACCATCAGCCCACCATCAGTTCACAATCAGCTGAACTTGACCTTTTTTTTTAACATTGGAGACAGAATAAATTGGAAATGCAAAGCTATGTCTTTATGAAGTTTGAGCTAATGACGTTAGTGTTTATAAAGCATTTCTAAAGTCTGTGAACACCTTGTGACTGTGGCTTTTACAGCAGAACCTCTTCCAGAAGCTGTAGACTGTCTCTATCTTATAGGTAATATTGTCAGTCATCCAGCTTCCTGTCCTCCAAGAGCCAGAGTCTCTTTCCTGCGTCTTTGGGCATCTCGCTCCTCAGCACGCCATTGTCATGGGAACAAGTGTCACCTGTCAATCACCTGCACCAGCACTCCTCCCAGCCACGCCCACAGGAACTGGTGAGTGAATGGCATTTCCAGAACCAGTCCATATTCCTGTCCATAGATATCTATATGTAGATGCTGCATGGACCGCCTCATCCCGCTGCAGTGACACATCAACGCATCTGCCATCTTGGTCCTGGCAGAAAGCTTAGTGCCTAGTGCTCCCACCACAACGTGGCGCCACATCAGTAGCTAGACTCTTCTCCTCTGTTGTTCCCCGGTGGTGGAACCATCTAACAAACTCCGTCCGATCCGCAGAGTCCTTATCCACTTTTAAAAGCAAGTTAAAGACTCAGTTGTTTAAGGAGCATTTCCACACTTAGCTTAACTCTTCTACTCAGAATGAGGTAGAAAGATTTGTCCAGATCTTTGGCTCAACCAAGTACTGAAGAAGCTGCTGCACTTATGCCCAAGATGATATTGTGTGATGAAATCATGATCTTGTATTTAAACAAAATGACTTAAAAAAAACAAACAAATAAAATTATATGCACTGCCTCTAGCACTACATGACAGCACCTGGTCCAACTGGACTCAAAGCGGTCTGACTATCACTTAATTATGACGTCCTGCTTGTTTGAATTCATGCTTGTGTTGTTCTTCCCCTCAAATGTAAGTCGCTTTGGATAAAAGCATCTGCTAAATGACTGTAGAATAGAATAGAATAGAATAGTAGAATAGTGAATGGTTGTTTAGTTTAAACTGGATTAAATATTAAACCTTTGTTTTGTTTTCAGCTTTTAGGTTTCAATATTTAATTTATGGGGAAAGAAAGTTTGAAACTGTAATGTAATTATTAATCAATAACCACTGACAGACGATCAACAGACTGCTTATTGGAATTAAAGTAAGTTAAATACTTAATGGGTGGGAAACATAATTGTTTAAACAGATTTAAAGGTAAAACCAGTCAGGAGTACGTTTGGAAGACTTTTTTTTTGACTCAGCTGCCTATTTGGCAGAAGGGGGACGAATGACGTGTCTTCGTACATATGTCTACGTTCCTGACCTGCAGGTGAATGTCTCCTGCTCATGTCACTTCCTGTCTGCAGATCACATGGTCCTGCCTGTGTCTTTGATGTTCGGTCATGTGACCATCACTACGGGAAAGATGACGTTTTATGACTGTGATGCTGTGACACGACTGAACCAGAGTTCCCAGTAAGACATCCAATAACACAAACAAAAACCTAATGTAGCTGTCATAGAGAGGAGGAGGAGGAAGAAGGCAATGGTCATGATGATGGTGATGAGGATGGGGATGAAGAGGATTATGATGATGATGATGCTGACGGTGTTAATAATAATGATATGGATGAGGTAGAGGTCAAGGATGATGATGATGAGGAAGATGATGATAGTCATAATGATGATGATGATAATGATGATGATGATGCTGTGTCTCCAGGTGTTTATCCTGTGTCAGCTCTGTCTGGAGGTGTAACTGGTGTCCTCTGGATCAACTCTGCTCTCACAACCACAGCTGTCCAAACCAGCACATCGTCCTGAACCAGAAAGTGAGACACCTGTCTGTCCATGTCTTCATCTGTCTGTCTGTAAATCTGTTAATGTGTCCACCAGTCCATCTGTCCAGATGTGGACAGAAGGACACGTGAAGGACATTTTTTGTGATAATGTTTTGCATTAGCCTATGTGTCTGTCCTTCTGTCCACCTGTCCTGCCTGTCCATCTTACTCTGCATTCTGTCTGTTTTAGGACGCTTCTGGTCCTACTTCCTGTCCTATCATTTTCTCCTTGAAGAGCCCTGCCTTAGTGCCCATGGGCCTGAGCACGTCAGTGGTGCTGGAGGGTCGGAACCTGGACGTTTACACGGTGAGACTATGATTAGAAGCCATGTTTACCTGCTACAAATTGGCAGTAGGAAGAGGAGAAGTTGTCTTCCAGCCTGACGCTTGGTGGGTCGATTCCAAGCTTCACTGACTACATGCCTAAGGGCCCATGGGCAAGACACTGATCCCACTTGAGGGCCGTGATGTGTCTCTATATAGTAGAAAGCACCTAATATATAACCACAGAAGTGCTGGATGAGTGTGTGTGATTGGGTGAATGTGACATGTAGTGTAAAAATGCTTTGAGTGGTCAAGATGACTAGAAAAGTTCCATGTAAGTAAAGTCCATCTATCTGTCCCGTTATTCCGATAGAACCTGTCCCATTTTTCCGATTGAACCTCTCGCGTTATTCCGATTGAACCTGTCGCATTATTCCGATCGAACCTGTCGCGTTATTCCGATCGAACCTGTCGCGTTATTCCGATCGAACCTGTCGCGTTATTCCGATTGAACCTGTCACGTTATTCCGATTGAACCTGTCCCGTTATTCCGATTGAACCTGTCGCGTTATTCCGATTGAATCTGTCGCGTTGTTCCGATCGAACCTGTCCCATTATTCCGATAGAACCTGTCACGTTATTCCGATAGAACCTGTCATGTTATTCCGATCGAACCTGTCGCGTTATTCCGATTGAACCTGTCGCGTTATTCCGATCGAACCTGTCGCGTTATTCCGATCGAACCTGTCACGTTATTCCGATTGAACCTGTCCCGTTATTCCGATTGAAGCTGTCCCATTTTTAAGATTGAACCTCTCGCGTTATTCCGATTGAACCTGTCGCATTATTCCGATCGAACATGTCCCATTATTCCGATAGAACCTGTCACGTTGTTCCGATCGAACCTGTCGCGTTATTCCGATCGAACCTGTCGCGTTATTCCGATCGAACCTGTCGCGTTATTCCGATTGAACCTGTCACGTTATTCCGATTGAACCTGTCGCATTATTCCGATCGAACATGTCCCATTATTCCAATAGAACCTGTCACGTTGTTCCGATCGAACCTGTCCCATTATTCCGATTGAACCTGTCGCGTTATTCCGATCGAACCTGTCCCATTATTCCGATAGAACCTGTCACGTTATTCCGATCGAACCTGTCGCGTTATTCCGATCGAACCTGTCGCGTTATTCCGATCGAACCTGTCGCGTTATTCCGATCGAACCTGTCGCGTTATTCCGATCGAACCTGTCGCGTTATTCCGATCGAACCTGTCACGTTATTCCGATTGAACCTGTCCCGTTATTCCGATTGAACCTGTCCCATTATTCCGATCGAACCTGTCACGTTATTCCGATAGAACCTTTCACGTTATTCCGATAGAACCTGTCATGTTATTCCGATCGAACCTGTCGCGTTATTCCGATTGAACCTGTCGCGTTATTCCGATCGAACCTGTCGCGTTATTCCGATTGAACCTGTCGCGTTATTCCGATCGAACCTGTCGCGTTATTCCGATCGAACCTGTCACGTTATTCCGATTGAACCTGTCCCGTTATTCCGATTGAAGCTGTCTTATTTTTAAGATTGAACCTCTCGCGTTATTCCGATTGAACCTGTCCCGTTATTCCGATTGAACCTGTCCCATTATTCCGATAGAACCTGTCACGTTATTCCGATAGAACCTGTCATGTTATTCCGATCGAACCTGTCGCGTTATTCCGATTGAACCTGTCGCGTTATTCCGATCGAACCTGTCGCGTTATTCCGATCGAACCTGTCACGTTATTCCGATTGAACCTGTCCCGTTATTCCGATTGAAGCTGTCTTATTTTTAAGATTGAACCTCTCGCGTTATTCCGATTGAACCTGTCGCATTATTCCGATCAAACATGTCCCATTATTCCGATAGAACCTGTCACGTTGTTCCGATCGAACCTGTCGCGTTATTCCGATCGAACCTGTCGCGTTATTCCGATTGAACCTGTCGCGTTATTCCGATCGAACCTGTCACGTTATTCCGATCGAACCTGTCGCATTATTCCGATCGAACCTGTCGCGTTATTCCGATCGAACCTGTCGCGTTATTCCGATCGAACCTGTCGCGTTATTCCGATTGAACCTGTCGCCTTATTCCGATTGAACCTGTCCCATTATTCCGATTGAACCTGTCATGTTATTCCAATTGAACTTGTCCCATTATTCCATTTTTCCATTTGGAAAGACACAGTCCGTTTACCATCACTGCCTGACTATAACCCAGATTACAGATGTCCCTCGGGCTCTTAGCCTGTTTTGGCACCTTTTTTTTTGGCACTTCAGACACCAAATAAAAATTCCGTCCCTATGTTTGGTATTAAGGGGTTTGAATGCAGCTGTGTGGGGGGAGGAGTGGGTGCTTGATCAAACCTATTGAAATGCAGATTTAGATTGCTGACCCAGATCAGGTCCCCTCGGCCTGGGAGTGGGACATTTTGAAGCCTGAGATAGTTTTCAGGCTTTTCCACCCCACTGATGTTCTGCTGCTGAAGCTGCTCCTCCATCTTCCTCTTGTAACTGGCCTCCTCTTTCTGGTCTTTCTCCTCAGCTCTTCCTTGTTCCCTGATCTGAAAGCTCTCTTCTTCTCCTTTAGGAGAGCTTAAATATCAGGGGAAATCCACGGCTTGTTACTAGCGAAGCATCCCACCACCTTAGAGGGAACAGTGTTCTCCAAACAGAAGTTTATGCAGTCTGTGATCTAGTCTGTGACAGCATAAATGTCTTCCTTATGTGGAGTTGTAGCAGTCCCTAAGAGCCTCCTGGCTCTCAGCTGTCCACCTCCTCACTGTACGTGGGACCACAGTCTGCGGTACAACAGGTTTATACCCAGGCTGGAGATGGAGAATATGGTGATCAGCTCTCCCTGGAGAACGGGATGCAGAATATGCCTCTTTGGTGTTGGCATAAAACAAGTCCAGTATTTTCTTATCTCTGGTGGGACAGGTGACATACTGTGCATGTTGGCAGAATAGATGATGGAGAGGCGTGACTGTCCCCAGAGATGAGCATGTACGTTGCTGTCACAGAAACATGTGAACTCCGGTGGCGAATAATATGGCTTCATGCTAACCGCTAACAGTTCAATGTCTCTGCTGCACAGCTCCTCTTGTACAGTGCAGGGTCCCGGTTTACACCACCTCACATTCACAAACACAGCTAGACCCTCCTTTCCTCTTACCGCTGGTCTCCGCTCTGTCCGCCCGCAGTAGATGGAAGTTGTCCTTTAAAACATAGAATCAGGAATAAGCAGAGTCCGCTAGGTCTCCGTAAACAGGATGCTACTCTCTCTGCACTCCCGCTGATGTCGTGTGAGCTCTGCCAGCTCGTCCATCTTGTTGGGAAAAGATCTTACATTTCCCATGATGATGGAGGGGAGTACAGGTCTGAAACGCCTCTTCTTTTCCCAAACTTTTGTCCCGGCACAACGCCCATGGTCTTCCATAGCACCTCCACAGAGATCTTATGTCTGTCCCAGGGAAACACTACAGCGCTGCGCAGTGCGACCAGATTATCTTACTGGAAACAATGCATTCACGCATCCATGCAACCCTATGCACATTGTTACATTTGATGTTTTAGTTGAAAGAAACGTGGTGAATCCAAAGAAAAACAGCAGGTTTGTATTCTAATATATAAGGTTTTTATACTAAATATTTACAGAAGCAGTAAGCTATGAAATAGTTAAAACACCAGAAAAGAAAAGAAGTGAAACCAGCAGCCAGCCGACCAGTGCCGAGGGAGGATAAACCTGGTTTTCCCTCAGACCTGAATCTGTGTTTGTCGGCAGGGTGAAGCTCAGTATGTGTGTGTCGTTGAAATCGAAGGAATGCATTTCAACCTGACAGCCGCCATGGAGAAAACAGCTGACAACACACTTATCTTCACATGCAGCAACCACCAGGTAACAGAACCAGAAACAACTCACAGCTGCTAACTCACAGCTGCTAAGACACACCTGCAAACTCAAAGCTGCTAACTCACCTGCTAACACGCAGCTGCTAACACACAGCTCCTAACTCACCTGCTAAGACACTTGTTAACGCACACCTGCTAACTCACCTGCTAACACACAGCTGCTAACTCAGAGCTGCAAACTCACCTTCTAACACACAGCTGCTAACACACACTTGCAAAAACCAGCTGCTAACACACAGCTGCTAACTAACCTGCTAACACACAGCTACTAACTCACCTACTAACAAACAGCTGCTAACACACAGCTGCTAACTCACCTGCTAACACACAGCTACTAACTCACCTGCTAACACACAGCTGCTAACACACAGCTGCTAACTCACAGCTGCTAACTCATCTGCTAACTCACAGCTGCTAACACACATCTGCTAACTCACAGCTGCTAAGACACACCTGCAAACTCAAAGCTGCTAACTCACCTGCTAACACACAGCTACTAACTCACCTGCTAACACACAGCTGCTAACTCATCTGCTAACTCACAGCTGCTAACACACATCTGCTAACTCACAGCTGCGAACACACACCTGCTAACTCACCTGCTAACACACAGCTGCTAACTCAGAGCTGCAAACTCACCTTCTAACACAGCTGCTAACACACACTTGCAAAAACCAGCTTCTAATACACACCTGCTAACTCACAGCTGCTAACTCAACTGCTAACATACAGCTACTAACTCACCTGCTAACACACACCTGCTAACTCACAGCTGCTAACACACATCTGCTAACTCACAGCTGCTAACACACACCTGCTAACTCACCTGCTAACTCACAGCTGCTAACTCACCGGCTAACACACAGCTACTAACTCACCTGCTAACACACAGCTGCTAACTCACAGCTGCTAACTCATCTGCTAACACACAGCTACTAACTCACCTGCTAACACACACCTGCAAAAACCAGCTGCTAACACACACCTGCTAACTCACAGCTACTAACTCACCTGCTAACACACAGCTACTAACTCACCTGCTAACACACAACTGCTAACACACACCTGCAAAAACCAGCTGCTAACACACACGTGCTAACTCACAGCTGCTAACTCACCTTCTAACTCACAGCTGCTAACACACACCTGACAACTCACAGCTGCTAACTCATCTGCTAACTCACAGCTACTAACACAAACCTGCGAACTCACAGCTACTAACTCACCTGCTAACACACAGCTACTAACTCACCTGCTAACACACAGCTACTAACTCACCTGCTAACTCACCTGCTAACTCATCTGCTAACACACAGCTTCTAACTCACAGCTGCTAACACACACCTGCTAACACACAGCTGCTAACACACATCTGCTGACTCACAGCTGCTAAGACACACCTGCAAACTCAAACCTGCTAACTCACCTGCTAACACGCAGCTGCTAACACACAGCTGCTAACTCACCTGCTAACACACCTGCTAACACACACCTGCTAACTCACCTGCTAACACACAGCTGCTAACTCAGAGCTGCAAACTCACCTTCTAACACACAGCTGCTAACACACACTTGCAAAAACCAGCTGCTAACACACACCTGCTAACCTACAGCTGCTAACTCACCTGCTAACACACAGCTACTAACTCACCTACTAACACACAGCTGCTAACACACACCTGCTAACTCACAGCTGCTAACTCATCTGCTAACTCACAGCTGCTAACACACATCTGCTAACTCACAGCTGCTAACTCACCTGCTAACACACAGCTGCTAACACACAGCTGCTAACTCACCTGCTAACACACACATACTAACTCACCTGCTAACACATAGCTGCTAACACACACCTGCTAACTCACAGCTGCTAACTCATCTGCTAACTCACAGCTGCTAACACACATCTGCTAACTCACAGCTGCTAGCACACACCTGCTAACTCACCTGCTAACACAGAGCTGCTAACTCACCTGCTAACACGTAGCTGCTAACATACAGCTGCTAACTCAGAGCCGCAAACTCACCTGCTAACACACAGCTGCTAACTCACCTGGTAACACACAGCTGCTAACTCAGAGCTGCAAACTCACCTTCTAACACACAGCTGCTAACACATACTTGGAAAAACCAGCTGCTAACTCACCTGCTAACACAAAGCTACTAACTCACCTGCTAACACACAGCTGCTAATTCACAGCTGCTAACTCATCTGCTAACTCACAGCTGCTAACACACACCTGCTAACTCACAGCTGCTAACACACACCTGCTAACTCACCTGCTAACACACAGCTGCTAACTCACCTGCTAACACGTAGCTGCTAACACACAGCTGCTAACTCAGAGGCGCAAACTCACCTCCTAACACACAGCTACTAACTCACCTGCTAACACATAGCTGCTAACTCACAGCTGCTAACTCATCTGCTAACACACAGCTACTAACTCACCTGCTAACACACAACTGCTAACTCACCTGCTAACACACAGCTGCTAACTCACCTGCTAACACGTAGCTGCTAACACACAGCTGCTCACTCAGAGCCGCAAACTCACCTGCTAACACACAGCTGCTAACACACACACCTGCAAAAACCAGCTGCTAACACACACCTGCTAACTCACAGCTAGTAACTCACCTGCTAACACACAGCTACTAACTCACCTGCTAACACACAGCTGCTAACACACACCTGATAACTAAAAGCTGCTAACTCATCTGCTAATTCACAGCTGCTAACACACACCTGCGAACTCACAGCTGCTAACTCACCTGCTAACACACAGCTACTAACTCACCTGCTAACACACAGCTACTAACTCACCTGCTAACATACAGCTGCTAACACATAGCTGCTAACACATACCTGCTAACTCACAGCTGCTAACTCAGCTGCTAACTCACAGCTGCTAACACACATCTGCTAACTCACAGCTGCTAAGACACAGCTGCAAACTCAAAGCTGCTAACTCACCTGCTAACATGCAGCTGCTAACACACAGCTGCTAACTCAGAGCTGCAAACTCACCTGCTAACACACAGCTGCTAACACACAGCTGCTAACTCACCGGCTAACACACAGCTACTAACTCACCTGCTAACACACAGCTGCTAACTCAGAGCTGCAAACTCACCTGCTAACACACAGCTGCTAACACACACTTGCAAAAACCAGCTGCTAACACACACCTGCTAACTCACCTGCTAACACACAGCTACTAACTCACCTGCTAACACACAGCTGCTAACACACACCTGCTAACTCACAGCTGCTAACTCATCTGCTAAGTCACAGCTGCTACCACACATCTGCTAACTCACAGCTGCTAGCACACACCTGCTAACTCACCTGCTAACACACAGCTGCTAACTCACCTGCTAACACGTAGCTGCTAACACACAGCTGCTAACTCAGAGCCGCAAACTCATCTGCTAACACACAGCTGCTAACACACACACCTGCAAAAACCAGCTGCTAACACACACCTGCTAACACACACCTGCTAACACACACCTGCTAACTCACAGCTGCTAACTCACCTGCTAACACACAGCTGCTAACACACACCTGCTAACTCACAGCTGCTAACACACAACTGCTAACACACACCTGCAAAAACCAGCTGCTAACACACACGTGCTAACTCACAGCTGCTAACTCACCTGCTAACTCACAGCTGCTAACACACACCTGACAACTCACAGCTGCTAACTCATCTGCTAACTCACAGCTACTAACACACACCTGCGAACTCACAGCTACTAACTCACCTGCTAACACACAGCTACTAACTCACCTGCTAACTCACAGCTGCTAACACACACCTGACAACTCACAGCTGCTAACTCATCTGCTAACTCACAGCTACTAACACACACCTGCGAACTCACAGCTACTAACTCACCTGCTAACACACAGCTACTAACTCACCTGCTAACACACAGCTACTAACTCACCTGCTAACTCACATGCTAACTCATCTGCTAACACACAGCTTCTAACTCACAGCTGCTAACACACACCTGCTGACTCAGAGCTGCTAAGACACACCTGCAAACTCAAACCTGCTAACTCACCTGCTAACACGCAGCTGCTAACACACAGCTGCTAACTCACCTGCTAACACACCTGCTAACGCACACCTGCTAACTCACCTGCTAACACACAGCTCCTAACTCAGAGCTGCAAACTCACCTTCTAACACACACCTGGTAACTCATCTGCTAACTCACAGCTGCTAACACACACCTGCTAACTCACAGCTGCTAACTCATCTGCTAACTCACAGCTGCTAACACACATCTGCTAACTCACAGCTGCTAGCACACACCTGCTAACTCACCTGCTAACACAGAGCTGCTAACTCACCTGCTAACACGTAGCTGCTAGCATATAGCTGCTAACTCAGAGCCGCAAACTCACCTGCTAACACACAGCTGCTAACTCACCTGCTAACACACAGCTGCTAACTCAGAGCTGCAAACTCACCTTCTAACACACAGCTGCTAAGACATACTTGGAAAAACCAGCTGCTAACTCACCTGCTAACACAAAGCTACTAACTCACCTGCTAACACACACCTGCTAATTCACAGCTGCTAACTCATCTGCTAACTCACAGCTGCTAACACACACCTGCTAACTCACCTGCTAACACACAGCTGCTAAGTCACCTGCTAACACGTAGCTGCTAACACACAGCTGCTAACTCAGAGCCGCAAACTCACCTGCTAACACACAGCTGCTAACTCACCTGCTAACACACAGCTGCTAACTCAGACCTGCAAACTCACCTTCTAACACACAGCTGCTAACACATACTTGCAAAAACCAGCTGCTAACACACACCTGCTAACACAGCTGCTAACTCACCTGCTAACATACAGCTACTAACTCACCTGCTAACACACACCTGCTAACTCACAGCTGCTAACTCATCTGCTAACTCACAGCTGCTAACACACAGCTGCTAACCCACAGCTGCTAACACACACCTGCTAACTCACCTGCTAACTCACAGCTACTAACTCACCTGCTAACACACAGCTACTAACTTACTTGCTAACACATAGCTGCTAACTCACAGCTGCTAACTCATCTGCTAACACACAGCTACTAACTCACCTGCTAACACACAACTGCTAACACACCTGCAAAAACCAGCTGCTAAGACACACCTGCTAACTCACAGCTACTAACTCACCTGCTAACACACAGCTACTAACTCACCTGCTAACACACAGCTGCTAACACACACCTGATAACTAAAAGCTGCTAACTCATCTGCTAACTCACAGCTGCTAACACACACCTGCTCACTCAGAGCTGCTAACTCACCTGCTAACACACAGCTACTAACTCACCTGCTAACACACAGCTACTAACTCACCTGCTAACACACAGCTGCTAACTCACAGCTGCTAACTCATCTGCTAACTCACAGCTGCTAACACACATCTGCTAACTCACAGCTGCTAAGACACAGCTGCAAACTCAAAGCTGCTAACTCACCTGCTAACAACCAGCTGCTAACACACAGCTGCTAACTCAGAGCTGCAAACTCACCTGCTAACACATAGCTGCTAACACACAGCTACTAACTCACCTGCTAACACACAGCTGCTAACTCAGAGCTGCAAACTCACCTGCTAACACACAGCTGCTAACACACACTTGCAAAAACCAGCTGCTAACACACACCTGCTAACTCACCTGCTAACACACAGCTACTAACTCACCTGCTAACACACAGCTGCTAACACACACCTGCTAACTCACAGCTGCTAACTCATCTGCTAACTCACAGCTGCTAACACACACCTGCTAACTCACCTGCTAACTCACAGCTGCTAACTCACCTGCTAACACGTAGCTGCTAACACACAGCTGCTAACTCAGAGCCGCAAACTCACCTGCTAACACACAGCTGCTAACACACACACCTGCAAAAACCAGCTGCTAACACACACCTGCTAACACACACCTGCTAACACACACCTGCTAACTCACAGCTGCTAACTCACCTGCTAACACACAGTTGCTAACACACACCTGCTAACTCACAGCTGCTAACACACAGCTGCTAACACACACCTGCTAACACAGAGCTACTATCTCACCTGCTAACTCACAGCTGCTAACTCATCTGCTAACACACACCTGCTAACTCAGAGCTGCTAACTCATCTGCTAACACACACCTGCTAACACACACCTGCTAACACACACCTGCTAACTCACAGCTGCTAACTCATCTGCTAACACACACCTGCTAACTCAGAGCTGCTAACTCATCTGCTAACACACACCTGCTAACTCACAGCTGCTAACTCACCTGCTAACACACAGCTACTAACTCACCTGCTAACACACAGCTGCTAACACACACCTGCTAACTCACAGCTGCTAACTGACAGGTAACTCTGCCTCCACCTGTCTGTAGTTTCAGTTTGCCATCAATCAGCTGCAGTATTCAGCACCTGTATACCTGTGGAGAGGACAGAGACGCATCGACGCCTCTCCTGGACTCAGACGTAAGAAACTGACCTATGTGTGTGTGTGTGTGTGTGTGTGTGTGCAGTAAAAGTTAAGGTGCAGTGAAAAACCCCACATCACCTGAACCTGCTTTGTCCAGGTGCAGGTGAGGATGGAGTTGCGTTCCTAACATATTTGTTAATATTCAGTTCAGCTGTATGACTGCTCAGCTGGCCAATCAGACTGCTCCCAGTGCAGGGCGGTGCCTGAGGAGTATGGCTGCGTGTGGTGTCCAGAAAACCCCGCCCCCAGCTGTGTTTACAGACTGTCATGCTCCAGTGTACCTGCAGATACCTGTCCGCCTCCTCAGATCACAAAGGTGAATTCAGTGTTCAATATGTCAGAAGCCTTGTTACCATAGAAATGTTTAAAATGTCATAAGTATTGCTACCATGGAAACATTTAAAATGTCAGTCAGAAGTACTCTTTCCATGGAAATGGGTGAAATGTGCATGTTCCAGGTTTTGCCTGTTTCCGGGCCTCTGGAGGGCGGCATCCTAGTGACAATTATCGGATCCAACCTCGGCATGAGATTCCAGGATGTGGTGGGCAGAGTTACAGTGGCAGGTGTTGAGTGTGTTCCTCAGCTTGAAGGATACCAGATCTCCACCAGGTAACCCTCGACTCAACACATGGTGAAAATATAGACTTCCTGTTACATCGTAACAAACACACTTCAGTTTACCTTCTGCAACAGGGAGGTCGTCCAACAAGCAGGATTCAGGGAAAGTCTCGCTTATTTTGAAAAATCTGGAGCATCAAGGTCAGAGTTCCGTTCCATTATTGTGGCTTAAATGAGTCCCAGCCGAGTTACCATGGTAACTATCGCTGGAGAACCGGCATGACCCAGACCAGGGTAACCGTCCATGTATTTAAGAAAAAACATCCAACTGCAATTACCATGACATCAGGTGAACTCCGACCTCTGCGCTGTCCTCTGGTGGATGTGTTGGCGAGATACTGCAGGTCCTTCCTGCTGCTGTCAGACTCTACAATCTGCACTGCTGCCAGTCGCCACAACAGGAACTAAAAACACACACAGACGTGTGACATCATCACTGTAAGACTGTAAAGCAGTGACCTGCAGTCAGGAGAGACAGGCGAGGCCTCACCTGTCATGGTAAAGAAAAAAAAACATAAAATAAATATTAATGTTTTCCACTGACCTGTGATAAAAATGCATTTTCAGTATGACTACATGTTTTTGACAGTTTATTAAGTAAAAATCACTGAATTTGAGTATTTCTTGATCAGATCCAGGGCAGAAACCGCCAATATGAACTTTACAGAAATATGTGTTATGACTCTCCACAGTCTGTGTAATGTCTTTAATGCATGTGTGAGAGAATTATTCCTTTTTTTCGTGCAATAAGGTGCACAAAAGTCAGCAGGTGAGGCAGGCAGTACTCTGCCTCACCTGCCCTGTGTGTGTGTGTGTGTGTGTGTGTGTGTGTGTGTTGCCAACTTAGTGACCTTGTTTTTAGGCCCTCTGGCACTTTTTTTTTTCTTTTTTCAAAAAAGCGACTAGGGACAAATCTGACGACTTTTTCTGGTAGTATTGGAGACTTTTAGAGATTGACGGATATGAAGGTAGTTTTTTCTTCTCAATGAAGAATGGGTGCGGCGCAGATCCCTCCCCCATCGAAAAGCAACCAGAAGAGGCTTCACGCTGCAGCAGCAGCAGCATCAGCAGAAGCATCAGCAGCAGCAGCAGCAGCATCAGCAGCAGCAGCAGCAGCATCAGCAGCAGCAGCAGCAGCAGCAGCGTCAGCAGCAGCAGCAGCAGCAGCATCATCAGCATCATCAGAGCAGGAGATGATCGGCTTCATGACCAGGATGAAAAGCTGCTGCTGGAGGATCCTGCGCTGTCTTACCGTCACATATTCATGTCTATTAATGAAGAGTGTGGAGGAAAACATTTAGAAAGTTAAAGTGTTGTGAAATGCTGCAGACTCCTATTTAGAAAACAACCTACACTTAACAAAATTAAACTACAAAAAAAGAAAATATTAACCAAAAACTTAGTTGTACTTTTATCAGTTTTTCCTTTTTAAACAGTTTTAGCCTGTCTTTTCATCAATTTCTGCCTTTCCCACGACATTCCTCCACGTCAGCCTCCATTACAGCTTTATGTACCAGCTGTCATGCACATTAGATGATGACATCATTTAGATGATGTCATTTAGTGACTTCTAGTTACTTTTAGGACAGCCACTAATTACTTTTCTCACTGAAGAGTTGGTAATGGGGTGTGTGAGTGTAAGTGAAAGAGGAATGCTGTTGGGATATGAAGCATTACCAGTAGCCGCATGCTGTTGGATGAATATTGAAATAAGATGCTCTTTTCAGTTATTACGATTGTGAATCAGTGCCTCGCCAGCCATGAACCTCACCACATGTCACTCCTGTAAACTCATTCTGTATATATGCTTTTATACAGACTTCTGTATAGATTTTTATAGACTTTTTATATATTTTTTGTTCTTATCTCTGTATTGCTGTTTACACTGGTTTTACTTCATCACCTTTGCTGCTGTAGCACCGAAATTTCCCCACTGTAGGACAAATAAAGGATTATCTTATGGATGGATGGATGGATGGATGGATGGATGGATGGGTGGGTAAAATACGAAGCCTATGCGGAGTGCAAAAAAATAGCAGGTAATTTAATCTTGAAATTCGGCATAATTAGGGGCGTGTCATTCTGATTGACAGGTATCCAATATGCACAGAAAGAAGGGAGAGTGTAACACAACTGCAGTTTTTAGCCGGCTAACAGCGCGCCTTAGCTTTAGCCCACCTACCTCTGTTAGCTGGTTAGCTACTGTTAGCTCTGGGTTAGCTCAGTTAGCTCTTAGCTACAGGCAGCTCAGAGTTTGATAGACATCAATCAACCAACCCCACCTTCACAGCCCCCCTCTCAGCTCCTCCTCTTTGCCTATTTTTGGATTTTCCGGGGCTGACAACACGTGTGACGCTGCCAAGATGGCGACAGTGGGAACTGTCCAATGAGCTTCACTTTTGCTCTTCAGAAACACACTGAGGCTCCGCCCATCTTTTATATACAGTCTATGGGTGCTGTACTGATTTCTGATTTACTAGTACTGGTTCCATGTTTACTGGTATTGATTTCTCTGTAGCATGTCCAGTCAGCAGGTCAACCGTTGTCCTCTCTTGTGTCTTCATGTTGGTTTTAGGGTTGTGTGTGAGCTACAGCCCAGTGGGAAGCAGAGGGAGGGACCTGTCTTTGTTACCGTGGGAACAACTCCACCTGGCAGGTCAACACAGATCTTCACCTACCAGGTAAACCTGATTCCCACCAGCCCATGGAGTTTAGTTTAGTTTAGTTTAGTTTAGTTGTAACCTTTGACTCATCCGAGGTTTGGTCTGGTTTCTTCAGTTTCTTCATGTCCAACAAAAATCTGAAGTTCAGCTGTTTGAAATCTCTAGATCTTTCTGTATTTCTTTCTTTTCTGATCTGTCTTTAGGACCCTCAGCTGTTGGACCTGGTTCCTGTTAAAGGTCCAGTCTCTGGAGGGACCAGACTGACCATCAGAGGACGACAGCTTGTGACGGGACAGACATCGGACCTGAGTGCCTTCCTGGGTCCACAGTCCTGCTACATGTGAGTACTGATATGAAACATTCTGGCAGGTTGTGTCCTGGTGGTCTCCCTGTCTCGTGACCTCACCTGTCTTCCTGTTCCCGGACCTCACCTGTCTCCTCATCTCCTGTGTCCTTCCAGTGTGGGGGAAGTCACTGACACCAGGCTGGTATGTCAGACTGGTACCAGTAATCAGACTGGTGGAGTACCAGTTCGGGTTTTATTTGGTAAAGCTGAGCGGACGGTTCCGAACGTTAACTTCCGTTACCTTGACGACCCCGTCATTACTGATGCCACTCCTGCCGAAAGCTTCTACGCGTAAGGACCAATGATCAATCACTGAGATATCGTGGTATAACCACGCATGCTATTGAGGTGCTAACTTCCTGTCCTCAGTGGTGGACGTGTTATCGTTGTGACGGGCAGTAACCTGGACGTGGTGCAGCAGCCAGTCATATCTGTGTGGGTGGAGCCTCTGGAGATTCAGAGGGTGAAACGAAAAAGACGACTGACTCTCCTCACTGCGAAGCAGCAGCTGGTCTTCAACAGCACCATGACAACGGTGAGACAAACCGACCAATCAGAAAAATGCTCAGAAGTTCCTTCAGTCCATCTCACCTGTCCACCTGTTTTCTGACTCTCAGGTGTCAGAGCGCTGCTCGGTGGTGTCAGCCAATCAGATCAGCTGTCTGACCCCCGCAGTGACGCCAGAGCTCAAAGTTAAAGGTGTCTGGTTTCAGCTTGACAATGTCAGAGTCCACTATGAGAGCATCAAGGTACCTGCTTCCTCACCTGTCAACGTCCTTACCTGTCTGTGTCCCAGGATCATTGCTAGACAACGCGCTTGACGTGGGCCCAGCCTCCATTACTCAAATCACATTTTTAGTCATAATAACCTGCTGTGTTTACTAAACAGACATCTTAACGTTCCCTTTGCTATACTACCGCTGCTGAAACTGACCGTTAACTGACATTATTCTGGGGCACAGACATCTCTTCTGCATCCTCACCTGTCTTCCTCCCACCTGTTTTTTTTTTCTTCTCACGATTGTGTCCTGAATGGTAAACAAATTAGACTGACTTTGACACTACAACTGATTCAGACTTTAGAGGACGTTTCCACCTCTGACTTCTGATAAAGGAAACTGTCTGTTTCTACCTGTTCTTTCTACCTGTCTCCATTTAGGGTAAAAGGTTCATGTATTATCCAAACCCGCAGTTCTTTCTGCTGAACCGAGACGCTCCAGATGCTCCGTACCGATTTAAACCCGGAGGAGTGATCGCTGTGGAGGTAAGTAGCATTCACACGGTGGTCCTGATCCTCTAAAATCTATGTAGCAAGATTGTTCACAAGATTGTTCTGATCCACTGGACACTCTGACCTCATGTCCTGCTGCCATGGTGTCCCTCAGGGTCAGGACCTGACCAGAGCCATGACCAGGAAGGAAGTCCAGGCACGGCTTGGAAAGCAGCCCTGTGAGGTCCAAACGCTGGACAGTACTCACCTATACTGTCAACCTCCGGAGGTCCAACCAATCAGTGAGGATGATGGCAGCAAGCTGCCCAGCCTAAAGGTAGCGCTGGTTCAGAACCAGAGTACAACCAATCTACAACACAATATCAGTAGAACCAGAATCTAACAGGCCCAGAACGTAGCAGGGCCACAACACAGCAGGTCCAGAAACCATCTTACAGTCAACCTGTCTTTCTGTCAGGTGTTCATGGGAAACCTGCAGGTGAACCTGGGTCTGGTTCAGTACGACAGTGACCTGTTGCTACCTCCTGTCCCACTGGCTGCTCAGATCAGTTTAGGGACGGGAGCTGCCGTCATCATCCTATCAGTGCTAGTCGTCATCCTGATTTACAGGTATGTACCTGTCTGGTATAGAAGTCTGTTCTTCCTAGTTTCAGATGTTCCTGGTTTCAGATGTTCTTCCTAGTTTCAGATGTTCTTCCTGGTTTCATGGTGTCTTTTTGTGTGCAGGAGGAAGAGTAAACAAGCTCTCAGAGATTACAAGAAGGTTTTACTCCAGCTGGAGACTCTGGAGATCAACGTGGGAGATCAGTGCCGAAAAGAATTTACCGGTACACAAATCATTGATCATGCATCTGCCACAAATTCCTGATGGTTGATTGGCTCTGTTTCTATACCAACGTCTGAGGTTTATCTCAGATCACATTTTCTCTACTTTCTCCCATAGACCTGATGACAGAGATGATGGACCTCAGCAGCGACGTTGGAGGACCTGGACTTCCGTTACTGGACTACAAGACGTACACAGAGAGAGTCTTCTTTCCTGGCCAGCAGATGGCGCCACTGAGCCGCCAGCTGGACCTGCCGGAGTCCAGGAGGCCGACGGTGGAGCAGGGCCTCCAGCAGCTCAACACCCTCCTCAACAACAGACTCTTCCTCACCAGGGTGTGTTGGACAGGTGGTGTGGTGGACAGGCGGTGTGTTGGACAGTCGGTGTGGTGAACAGGCGGTGTGGTGGACAGGCCAGACATGGTACCTGTAGTTGAATCTCTGTGTCTATGTCCCAGTTCATCCACACCCTGGAGGCCCAGCAGGGCTTCTCTCAGAGGGACCGGGGCTACGTGGCCAGCCTCCTCACCTTGGCTCTGCATGACAAGCTGGAGTACTTCACTGAGGTCATGAAGACTCTGCTGCAGGACCTTGTGCAGCAGTATGTCGCCAAGAACCCCAAACTCATGCTGCGCAGGTACATAAAACTGTAGAATAAAAGAAACGCTCCCTCGTCCTACAAGTCTACAGAACCGAACTAACATGTTGGACTAGATTTGAAGATTTCAGCTGAGATACAAACTGACCAATCAAGGCTTGAGTCCTAAAGGTGTACTGACCACCTGTCCTCCTGGTGTCTTTCAGGACAGAGACAGTTGTTGAGAAGATGCTGACCAACTGGATGTCTATCTGTCTTTACTCCTTCCTCAAGGTAATCTGTCCATGTATCTGTCTGTCCTTCCTCCTGTCTTACCTCCACCTGCCTGTCTGTCCTTCCTCCTGTCTTACCTCCACCTGCCTGTCTGTCCTTCCTCCTGTCTTTCCTCAACCTGTATGTCCTTCCTCCTGTCTTACCTCCACCTGTCTGTCTGTCCTTTCTCCTGTCTTACTTCCACCTGTCTGTCTGTCCTTCCTCCTGTCTTACCTCCACCTGTCTGTCTGTCCTTCCTCCTGTCTTACTTCCACCTGTCTGTCTGTCCTTCCTCCTGTCGTACCTCCACTTGTGTGTCCTTCCTCCTGTCTTACCTCCACCTGTCTTTCTGTCCTTCCTCCTGTCTTACCTCCACCTATCTGTCTGTCCTTCTTTTTGTCTTACTTCCTCCTGTCTTACCTCCACCTGTCTTTCTGTCCTTCCTCCTGTCTTACCTCCACCTGTCTGTCTGTCCTTCTTTTTGTCTTACTTCCTCCTGTCTTACCTCCACCTGTCTTTCTGTCCTTCCTCCTGTCTTACGTCCACCTGTCTGTCTGTCCTTCTTTTTGTCTTACTTCCTTCTGTCTTACCTCCACCTGTCTTTCTGTCCTTCCTCCTGTCTTACCTCCACCTGTCTTTCTGTCCTTCCTCCTGTCTTACCGCCACCTGTCTGTCTGTCCTTCTTTTTGTCTTACTTCCTCCTGTCTTACCTCCACCTGTCTTTCTGTCCTTCCTCCTGTCTTACCTCCACCTGTCTGTCCTTCCTCCTGTCAAACCTCCAAATGGCTGTCTGTCCTTCCTCCTGTCTTACCTCCACCTCTCTGTCTGTCCTTCCTTTTGTCTTACTTCCTCTTGTCTTTCCTCCACCTGATTGTCTGTCCTTCCTCCTGTCTTACTTCCACCTGTCTGTCTGTACTTCCTCCTGTTTTACTTCCACCTGTCTGTCTGTCCTTCCTCCTGTCTTACCTCCTCCTGTCTGTCCTTCCTCTTGTCTTACTTCCACCTGTCTGTCCTTCCTCCTGTCTTACTTCCACCTGTCTGTCCTTCCTCCTGTCTTACTTCCACCTGTCTGTCCTTCCTCCTGTCTTACTTTCACCTGTCTGTCCTTCCTCCTGTCTTACCTCCACCTGTCTGTCCTTCCTTTTGTCTTACTTCCTCTTGTCTTACCTCCCCCTGTCTGTCTGTCCTTCCTCCTGTCTTACCTCCACCTGTCTGTCTGTCCTTCCTTTTGTCTTACTTCCTTTTATCTTTCCTCCACCTGTCCGTCTGTCCTTCCTCCTGTATTACCTCCACCTGTCTGTCTTTCTTTCCTCCTGTCTTACTTCCTCTTGTCTTTCCTCCACCTGTCTGTCTGTCCTTCCTCCTGTATTACCTCCACCTGTCTGTCCTTTCTCCTGTCTTACTTCCACCTGTATGTCCTTCCTCTTGTCTTACTTCCACCTGTCTGTCTGTCCTTTCTCCTGTTTTACTTCCACCTGTCTGTCTGTCCTTTCTCCTGTCTTACTTTCACCTGTCTGTCCTTCCTCCTATCCACCACATCTGTAACTTATGGCTTCAAACCGGTTATTTCCAGACTAAATGTAAACAGCAGACCTTTCTACAAACCAGATCATCAACTACAGATCTGTGGCATTACTTCCCAATTCTCCAGAATTCTTGAAAAACTTTTCAATAACTGACTGGAAAAATTAATAGAAAAACATAAATTACACACTGAAAGTTAATCTGGGGGACTTCCCGCATGAGGCTGAGCCAAGATGGGCGCACTGTAAAGAGCTCAGTGAAGAAAATAACCAAGGAAAATGAAAATGTCGAAGAAACTGCAGATGCTAGCGACAAAGATGCTACTGCTACCACAGGATCAGAATGCTTTATTAATCCCGGAGGAAACTGTGTGCACATAGTCGGCCATACCAAATAAGTAAGGGATAATGCATGACGAGTTGTCTATTATCATAAATTAATGGACGATTTTGAAATGATGGCCACCACATCTGGCATTATCCCGCTTATACCATGGTCCCTTACGAAAGAAAAAAATATTAAATAAGCTATTAATGCGTTAATGTTGTTTTTTTACTGTTAAAATCGTAAGTTTTTCACAAGAAGCGGCTGAGTGGACTATTTTGTTGTGACGTTGCCAAGGTAACAGGCTCTGACACAGAACCTGCAGCTCGGTCGGTCAGCTGGTGTATTAGACCTGATCAGTGGAGGGAAGGGAGATGATTGACGTTATCTTACGTGACACACACATTGAGGAAGAAAAAGGCACAAATGGTTTACTTACAAGAAACACATTTATCCAGACAAGAAAACGGGAAGTTGAAGTGGTTTGGTTACATAAAAATACGACATGGGTGTAAAAGTCGTGTAACAATACTAGTACACAACACAGTAAAGGTACAGGGTTCATGAGTAAGATGGACTTATACATAAAAGACCCAGAAACGTCTTTGCTCAGTTTAGTTGACATCTGGAGGTCTACGGGTTTTACTCTGGATACAAATTAAATCTGGCTAAAACACAAATATTAATAAACTGTTCCAGTTCTGGAGCTCCAACATGACGACCTGTCTAGGAAACCAAACTACCGTTTCAGTAGGATGTAAATATTCCCACGGCGTAGCAGGAAATCAGGAGGACATGGGAAGATGTGGGATCTGTGAAAATCAACCTCCAGCCTCGTCTTCTTTACCTTCCTCAGGCTTCCTCCGGTTCATGTGGAATGGTGAAAACCCAGAATAAAATCTGAAACGTTACAAACTGGAAGTGAAACGGTGGCGTGGCACTGCCGAGTCGTAAGGAGGACTGCCATGCCGCTCAGGCATCTCCTGTCTTAAACCGCTGTAAATGTTTGAAAATGGAAAAATATTGAACAAACTATACAGAGAAGAGAAATCTCAAGTATTATCGCAGGCACACAAAGTCAACCAAGTAGATACTTGGGCTAGAAGTGATACGGAAATACGAATTAGAAAAAGAACTCTCGCTACTCCAGCGGTCTGCTCAAATAAGACTTTACCCCGGGTGCACGGGACTTGAAATTAGCAGTGGATTAATAAAGGTGTAACAGCTGGGTGTGTACGGAGGATGGATGTTTGAAGAACTAAAGGAGTTTGACCCGACTAATCAGGACCATGTTCGCTACCTCCAGGAGGGAGCAACACTGACCCTAATGACAATGAATGTGTAAACATTATTATTATTGTTATTAATATTAGTATTATTATTGTTATTATTATTATTGTGAATGATGATGGTATTATTATATTGATGGGAAGCTAAGTTTTTAAATCTTGTAGATTTATTTGAAAATTTGGGATGATATAAGTTTAACTTCCTTCCATTCCTTATTAGATATGTAAATATATAAGAATATATAAATATCTTGCCTCCACTGTCCTCTCTGTCCCTACCACCTGTCTGTCTTTATTCCACCTGTCTGTCCTCAGGACGTAGCGGGGGAACCCCTTTACATGCTCTACAGAGCCATTAAGTATCAGGTGGACAAAGGACCGGTGGACGCTGTGACCGGAAAAGCTAAACGGACGTTGAACGATAGTCATCTGCTGAGAGATGACATCGACTACAGTGCAATGGTAACCACGGCAACACAAGTCCTGTGGTTCAGCAGAAACTTTTATTCATTTACACCAAATCAACTGGTATCTGACATGTCTCTGTCTCTCTACATATCTCTCTACCTGTCTCTGTCTGTCTCTCTACCTGTATTTCACTCTCCCTGTCTGTCTCTCTACCTGTCTCTGTCTCTCTACCTATCTTTGTCTTTCTATCTGTATATGTCTCTCTATCTGTCTCTCTGTCTCTCTCACAGACTTTGACTGTCTTGGTGAAGAACGGAGTTGAGATTCAGCCATGTCCTGTTAAAGTTCTCGACACTGACACCATCACACAGGTAGGCACTTGTCTGCCTCTTACCTGTCTTTACTTGCCTGTCTTCCTGCGCCTCACCTTCATGCTCTACTGTGCACAGGTGAAGGATAAGATCCTGGATCAGGTCTACAGAAGTGCTCCATTCTCTCAGAGACCAGCAGCTGACAGTTTGGACTTGGGTACACACCTGTCTGCTTTACCAGTCTCATCAGTCTTACCTGTCTGTGGTTTTACACACCGCTTGTATTCACCTGTTTTTGTTTATAAACAGAATGGCGTTCAGGTCAGGCCGGTCATCTGACTCTTTCAGATGATGATGTCACAGCGGTCATTCAGGGCCGCTGGAAACGGCTCAACACCCTGCAGCACTACAAGGTAACAACCGATCAATCACATCAAAGCTCTGCCTCCTGTAGTCTACCTACCCTACCTGACCCTTATTGTTATCTTTCTTCTTCAGGTTCCCGATGGAGCTACAGTAGCTCTGATTCCGCGATCTCAAAGTTCAGGAATCCACCAGGTGTTTCAGATGGGAGAGAGTAAGAATACATAGAACCATGGACCACTACACGGAACACATAAAACCACAATGACACCAAATAGGTAGAACCACGACAACACTGAACACGTAGAACCACGACAACGCTGAACACGTAGAGCCACGACAACGCTGAACACATAGAACCACAATAACGCTGAGAACGTAGAGCCACGACAATGCTGAACACGTAGAATCACAACAACGCTGAACACATGGAGCCACAATAACGCTGAACACGTAGAGCCACGACAATGCTGAACACGTAGAAACGCGACAACGCTGAACACGTAGAACCACGACAACGCTGGACACATGGAGCCACGACAACGCTGAACACGTGGAGCCACGACAACGCTGAACACGTGGAGCCACGACAACGCTGAACACGTGGAACCACGACAACGCTGAACACATGGAGCCACGACAACGCTGAAAACAAAGAACCACGACAACGCTGAACACGTAGAAACACGACAACGCTGAACACGTAGAACCACGACAACGCTGAACACGTAGAACCACGACAACGCTGAACACGTAAAGCCACGACAACGCTGAACACGTAGAAACGCGACAACGCTGAACACGTAGAAACGCGACAACGCTGAACACGTAGAACCACGACAATGCTGAACACATGGAACCACGACAACGCTGAACACGTAGAGCTACGACAACGCTGAACACGTAGAAACGCGACAACGCTGAACACGTAGAACCACGACAACGCTGAACACATGGAGCCACGACAACGCTGAACACGTGGAGCCACGACAACGCTGAACACGTGGAGCCACGACAACGCTGAACACGTGGAACCACGACAACGCTGAACACGTAGAGCCACGACAACGCTGAACACGTAGAACCACGACAACGCTGAACACGTAGAGCCACGACAACGTTGAACACGTAGAACCACGACAACGCTGAACACGTAGAACCACGACAATGCTGAACACGTAGAGCCACGACAACGCCGAAAACGAAGAACCACGACAACGCTGAACACGTAGAACCACAATAATGCTGAACACGTAGAGCCACGACAACGCTGAACACGTAGAACCACGACAACGCTGAACACGTAGAGCCACGACACCGCTGAACAAGTAGAGCCACGACAACGCTGAACACGTAGAGCCACGACAACGCTGAACACATGGAACCACGACAACGCTGAACACATAGAACCACAATGACGCTGAACACGTAGAGCCACGACAATGCTGAACACGTAGAACCACAACAACCCTGAACACATGGAGCCACAATAACGCTGAACACGTAGAGCCACGACAACGCTGAACACATGGAGCCACGACAACGCTGAACACGTAGAGCCACGACAACGCTGAACACATGGAGCCACGACAACGCTGAACACGTAGAGCCACGACAACACGGAACACGTAGAGCCACGACAACGCTGAACACGTGGAACCACGACAACGCTGAAAACGAAGAACCACGACAACGCTGAACACGTAGAAACACGACAACGCTGAACACGTAGAACCACGACAACGCTGAACACATGAATCCACAACAACGCTGAACACGTAGAGCCACGACAACGCTGAACACGTGGAACCACGACAACGCTGAAAACGAAGAACCACAACAACGCTGAACACGTAGAACCACGACAACGCTGAACACGTAGAACCACGACAACGCTGAACACGTAAAGCCACGACAACGCTGAACACGTAGAAACACGACAACGCTGAACACGGTAGAAACGCGACAATGCTGAACACGTAGAACCACGATAACGCCGAACACGTAGAACCAACGACAACGCTGAACACGTAGAGCTACGACAACGCTGAACACGTAGAACCACGACAACGCTGAACACATGGAGCCACGACAACGCTGAACACGTAGAAACACGACAACGCTGAACACGTAGAACCACGACAACGCTGAACACATGGAGCCACGACAACGCTGAACACGTAGAAACACGACAACGCTGAACACGTAGAACCACGACAACGCTGAACACGTAGAACCACGACAACGCTGAAAACGAAGAACCACAACAACGCTGAACACGTAGAACCACGACAACGCTGAACACGTAGAACCACGACAACGCTGAACACGTAAAGCCACGACAACGCTGAACACGTAGAAACACGACAACGCTGAACACGTAGAAACGCGACAACGCTGAACACGTAGAACCACGACAATGCTGAACACATGGAACCACGACAACGCTGAACACGTAGAGCTACGACAACGCTGAACACGTAGAACCACGACAACGCTGAACACGTAGAACCACGACAACGCTGAACACGTAGAACCACGACAACGCTGAACACGTAGAACCACGACAACGCTGAACACGTAGAACCACGACAACGCTGAACACGTAGAACCACGACAACGCTGAACACATGGAGCCACGACAACGCTGAACACGTAGAAACACGACAACGCTGAACACGTAGAACCACGACAACGCTGAACACATGAATCCACAACAACGCTGAACACGTAGAGCTACGACAACGCTGAACAAGTAGAGCCACGACAACGCTGAACACGTGGAACCACGACAACGCTGAAAACGAAGAACCACAACAACGCTGAACACGTAGAAACACGACAACGCTGAACACGTAGAACCACGACAACGCTGAACACGTAAAGCCACGACAACGCTGAACACTTAGAAACACGACAACGCTGAACACGTAGAAACGCGACAACGCTGAACACGTAGAACCACGACAATGCTGAACACATGGAACCACGACAACGCTGAACACGTAGAGCTACGACAACGCTGAACACGTAGAGCTACGACAACGCTGAACACGTAGAACCACAACAACGCTGAACACGTAGAGCCACGACAATGCTGAACACGTAGAACCACGACAACGCTGAACACGTAGAACCACGACAACGCTGAACACGTAGAGCCACGACAACGCTGAACACGTAGAAACACAACAACGCTGAACACGTAGAACCACGACAACGCTGAACACGTGGAGCCACGACAACGCTGAACACGTAGAACCACGACAACGCTGAACACATGGAACCACGACAACGCTGAACACGTAGAACCACGACAACGCTGAACACGTAGAAACACGACAACGCTGAACACGTAGAACCACGACAACGCTGAACACATGGATCCACAACAACGCTGAACACGTAGAGCTACGACAACGCTGAACACGTAGAACCACGACAACGCCGAACACTTGGAACCACAACAACACTGAATACGTGGAGCCACGACAACGCTGAACACGTAGAACCACGATAACGCCGAACACGTAGAACCACGACAATGCCGAACACGTAGAGCCACGACAACGCTGAACACGTAGAACCACGACAATGCTGAAGACGTAGAACCACGATAACGCCGAACACGTAGAACCACGACAATGCCGAACACGTAGAACCACGACAACGCTGAACACGTAGAACCATGACAATGCTGAAAACGAAGAACCACGACAACGCTGAACACGTAGAAACACGACAACGCTGAACACGTAGAACCACGACAACGCTGAACACATGGAGCCACGACAACACTGAACACATGGAACCACGACAACGCTGAACACGTAGAACCACGACAACGCTGAACACGTAGAAACACGACAACGCTGAACACATGGAGCCACGACAACACTGAACACGTAGAACCACGACAAAGCTGAACACGTAGAGCTACGACAACGCTGAACACGTAGAACCACAACAACGCCGAACACTTGGAACCACAACAACACTGAATACGTGGAGCCACGACAACGCTGAACACGTAGAACCACGATAACGGCGAACACGTAGAACCACGACAATGCTGAACACGTAGCACCACGACAATGCTGAACACGTAGAGCCAAGACAACGCTGAACACATAGAACTACGATAACGCTGAACACGTAGAACCACTGGGGCTCCAAACACATGTAACTACGACACAGAACAAAGAAATGGTAAAAATGGACTTGTACTTATACAGCGCTTTTCCAGCCAGTTTGACCACTCAAAGCGCTTTACACTACTTATTAATTTCACCCATTCACACACACATTCACACCCTGATAGGCACATCGGGAGGCAACGCGGGGTTAAGTGTCTTGCCCAAGGACACTTCGGCATGTAGTCAGTGGAAGCCTGGAATTGATCTGCCTACCTTCCAGTCGAAAGACGACTGCTCTTCCTCCTGAGCTACAGCTGCCCTACAGTAGAGATATGTAGAAATATGATGAGAATAAAATCAGAAGAATATTGATAACCACATCACAGACAAGCTGAGAAATTTTTATTTCGGTCGTCACAGTGACTGAAAGTGTTTGTGTTGTCATAGAAACACCAATGCTGGAGGGTGATGAGGAGGAAGGTTTGCGCCTTTGGCACCTGGTGAAGAGCAGTGAAGATCCAGAAATCCCAAAACATCGAAAGAGCAGCATGAGAGAGCGGGAGAGAGCCAAGGCCATACCTGAGATTTACCTGACCAGATTGCTGTCCATGAAGGTAACACATACCTCACCAGACTGATGTCTTTGAAGTGTGTTGTGTCAAACATATTTTCTTTGCCAAAAGGAGCTTAATGTAGCAAAAGGCTCCAGTCTACCTCCACTCCTTAATCCAGAGCTACACTCCCTCTCCACAGTTACGCTCTGCCAGTGAAAGACGCCTAGTGCTCCCACCACAAGGTGGCGCCACATCAGTAGCTAGAATCTTCTCCTCTGTTGTCATGGGAGACATGAACATTCACATTGACAAACCACAGCGACTGACTTTCTGGCTCTCATCTACTCTTTCAATCTCAAACTGGTTCAGACTCCTCCAACACACAAAGATGGTAATACTCTTGACTTGGTTCTGACCAGAAACTGCTCCACAGCCAACCTGTCCGTCACCCCGCTGCACCTCTCAGACCACTTCCTGGTTAAATTCTCTGTCTTCCTTCCTCATGTCACTCAAGAGCCTCTAAAAATGGCGTCCTACCGCAGAAACCTGAGATCCCTCAGACCTACACAGCTGTCTGATGAGGTTTACTCTACCCTCCCTTCCCACTCAGACTTCTCCTTACTGTCTGTTAATGAGGCTACAGAAACACTCTGCTCCTCTCTCGCCTCCTCTCTGGACAAACTCTGTCCTCTGGTGTCAAAACCAGCCAGACAAAACCCTCCCAGTCCATGGCTCACAGAGGTTCTAAGGGATCACAGAGCCGGACTCAGGGCTGCAGAAAGAAAGTGGCACAAATCAAAAGAGCACACTGACTTGTCTGAGTACCAGCAAAAACCTGAAACTTTCACATCCAGCCTAAAGAGGGCCAAGATAGCCTTTTATCAGAACAAGATCCGCAATGCTCCCAACACACGACATGTTCATGGTGTTTAACTCTCTTCTATCTCCACCACCTGCTCAGCCTCCCACTGTGCTGACTGCAGAAATGTTTGCTTCCTACTTCACTGAAAAGGTTGCTACCATCAGTAACCAATTCACTGAGCCGGACCAACTCAGCCTTACCAAACCAGCTACTGGTGCCTCACTCTGCTCCTTCTGCTCTCTAAATGAGGACCAAGTCTCTAAACTTCTAGTCAACTCAAAACCCACAACCTGTCCTCTTGATCCTGTTCCCTCTGACATCCTGCAGAGCATTTTACCTACAATCAAACCTGCAGTAACCCATATTATCACCTCCTCTCTTAAATCCGGTGTCTTTCCCTCTGCCTTCAAGCAAGCTCGGGTTCCCCCACTGCTGAAGAAACCCACACTTAACCCAGCCCAGGCTGGAAACTACCGGCCGGTCTCACTGCTTCCATTCATGTTTAAACTACTAGAGCATGCCATCTTCAGTCAGGTCTCACAGTTCCTCCAAGACAACAACCTGTTAGATCCATATCAGTCTGGCTATAGGCAAGGCCGCTCTACTGAACCTGCTCTCCTGTCAGTTACTGATTCCCTACGGGTTGCCAGATCCGCTGGTCAATCCTCAGTCCTTATACTGCTGGACCTGTCTGCTGCCTTTGACACGGTCCACCATCATATACTGTTCTCCACACTCCCGGAGCTTGGCATCTCAGGATCTGTCCTCTTGTGGTTTATGTCCTACCTCACAGGGAGATCCTTCAAAGTATCTTGGTGAGGGGGCGTGTCCAGATCACATGGGCTGACAACAGGGGTGCCTCAGGGCTCGGTGCTTGGCCCTCTTCTCTTTTCACTATACACCTCCTCACTCGGTGCATCATTTAGCTCTCATGGTTTCTCCTACCACTGCTATGCAGATGACACTCAGCTTTTCCTTTCTTTCCCACCTGACGACACAACGTCTCAATGTGAATATCAGCATGTTGCTGATATCTCCGCATGGATGAAGGATCACCACCTTCAGCTAAATCTGTCCAAGACTGAGCTTATTGTCTTTCCAGCCAATCCTTCCTTACCGCCACAGATAAGCGTGCAGCTTGACTCCATCACACTTGTGTCTACGTCTTCTACCAGGAATCTTGGTGTCATGGTAGACAACCAGCTGACCTTTAAGGACCATGTTGCCTCGGTCTCCCGGTCTTGCCGATTTGCTCTCTACAACATCAGGAGGATCAGACCCTACCTGACTGAACACACGACCCAGCTCCTGGTCCAGGCTCTGGTCATTTCACGCATTGACTACTGCAACTCCTTACTGGCTGGCCTGCCTGCATGCTCAGTTAAACCTCTGCAGATGATCCAGAACGCAGCAGCACGTCTGGTCTTCAACCAGCCCAAAAGAGCTCATGTCACTCCGCTGCTAATCGCTCTCCACTGGCTTCCAGTTGCAGCGCATCAGATTTAAAGCTCTGCTTCTGGCTTACAAAACAATAACCCAAACGGCTCCGGTCTACCTCCACTCCTTAATCCAGAGCTACACTCCCTCTCCACAGTTACTCTGCCAGTGAAAGACGCCTAGTGCTCCCACCACAAGGTGGCGCCACATCAGTAGCTAGACTCTTCTCCTCTGTTGTTCCCCGGTGGTGGAACCATCTACCAAACTCCGTCCGATCCGCAGAGTCCTTATCCACTTTTAAAAGCAAGCTAAAGACTCAGTTGTTTAAGGAGCATTTCCACACTTAGCTTAACTCTTCTACTCAGAATGAGGTAGAAAGATTTGTCCAGCTCTTTGGTTCAACCAGGTACTGAAGAAGCTGCTGCACTTATGCCAAGATGATGTTGTTTGATGAAATCATGATCTCGTAATTAAACAAAATGGTAATGGCAAACCAGCCGGACATTGTGGTGATGGACAAACAGCAGAGGAAAGCCGTTGTGGTTGACATCGCAATACCAAGCGATTGCAACATCAGGAAAAAGGAACACGAGAAACTGGAGAAATACCAAGGGCTGAAAGAAGAACTTGAGAAAGCCTGGAAAGTGAAGGCAACAGTGGTCATCGGAGCACTCGGGGCAGTAACCCCCAAACTGGAAGAGTGGCTACAGCAGATCCCAGGACAAACCTCAGACATCTTGGTCCAGAAGAGTGCAGTCCTAGGAACAGCCAAGATACTGTGCAGAACCCTCAAGCTCCCAGGCCTCTGGTAGAGGACCCGAGCTTGGATGGATGAGAGACCGCCCACGGAGGGCAAGGGGACAGTTACATATATATATATATGTATATATATATATATATATACACACTGTCTCTAGCTCTACCTGACAGCACCTGGGTCCACCTGGACTCCCAGCAGTCTGACTACCACTTAATGACAACGTCCGTCCTGGTTGGTTTCTGCTGGTGTTGTTCTACCTCTCAGATGTAAGTTGCTTTGGAGAAAAGTGTCTGTTAAATGACTGTAGAACAGAACAGAATAGAATAGAATAGAATAGAATAGAATAGAATAGAATAGAATAGAATAGAATAGAATCAAATCTACATGCTGGTACAGGTCATAAAGAACAACATTAGTAACCATAGCTACGCAGATGACACACAGGTATATATTACAATGTCACCAGGAGACCGAGGCCCCGTACAGGCTCTTGGTAAATGTATTGAGGAGATTAATGACTGGATGTGTCTGAACTTTCTCCAGTTAAACAAAAACTAAACTGAGCTGATGGTTTTTGGAGAACAAAATATATCTAAGGAATTCCCATTAACCGTGTAGCAAAGTCAGTGCGGTTGTAGATAATCCGAACCATTGCGGTTGTAGATAATCCGAACCAGTGTGGTCCATATTCCTCGGTGCATTGACCTTATTTATCGGAAGCCCGACCAGTTGTCCTTCTTCCATCATTCCATGAAGGGTTTCCGGAGCTCTTTACCCTCCTGCTTCCAGCACTTATTCTCTGCATATAATATTCTTTTTCCATTGGTCTTTTCAGTATTCCAACCTGGTTTCTCAGCTGATAATACTTGAATCTGTCCTCCACTAATCCAGACTGTACTGCTGTACATGTGGCATGCGGCTGTAGGGTCTCATTCAGTCATGGAGCTGGTCTCGGTTTACAGTACGCTCTCTCATGGGGCATTCTTAACAACAACTTTCCTGAAGATTTCATTAAAGATGTTTAAGGAGGCTTTGGCTCCTCAGCAGCTTACACACCAGTCCAATTAACATCTGCCAAAAAACGTTCAGGAATGGACTTCTTGAAGATCCTTTTATGTGTATATCGACCTTGCCTTTAGGAATTGTAGTTTTCCTGGTAACTGCTATCACGTTAAGGTCACTTAAACCCTCAGACTGAGAAAATGGTTTGGGGCAGCATTCAGGAACATCTGTGTAAATATGGTCTATGCCAGTGGCACCAGTAGTAAAGACGGTTGGTTGAAAGACCATCTGAGACACAAAAACCATTCAGGTGCTGCATATCAGTCCCAGTCCTGGCTTCAGGTGATGACCCGTAGAGATCCTAAACTATCCGACATAAACGCTGAGCAGAGTAATGCTACGCGACCCCTATTTTTATACCTGTCCCTTCTAAAAATATTATAGCCGTCAATGCAAAGCTCCATTTTCATAACCGTAATGTCCAGCTTTTAAAACACTTATGTGTTATGATGGTTGAGCTGATGAATGGCAGGTCAGAGATAAACACATCCTCACACAATGCTTGCTCTACATCTAACCATGATTCATCCAGACTGCTAGGTTTAAGCCATTTGGAGATATACTGCAGCTTGTTAGCTAAGAAAACATGATTAAAGTCGGGTAGCTCCAATCCGCCTCTATCTTTAGTCTGTTGTAAAGGTTTTTGACTGATACGTGATGGCTTATTTTTCCATAAAAATTTAGATATATGTGAGTCCAGTGACTTAAACCAACTGGAGGACGGTTTAGTGGGTATCATTGAAAACAGGTAGTTTACTTTAGATAGAACCATCATTTTAACTGTGGCAACCCTCCCCATGAGTGATATGGGTAAGCGCCTCCACCGTGAGAGATCATCCTCTATTGCTTTAAGTAGCTGGACATAATTTAGCTTTGTTAGTTCTGATAACCTGGGGGAAATATTTACCATGCAGGTAACACATGCCTGACTGAACAGATGTCCATAAAGGTAAGACACCTGTCTTTTTCTGCAGGGGACGCTGCAAAAGTTTGTGGACGATGTTTTCGTGTCCATCCTCAGTACAAAGCGTCCTCCGCCGATCGCCGTCAGGTTCTTCTTCGACTTTCTGGACGACATGGCAGAGAAACATGGAATTGATGATCCTGAGACCGTCCACATCTGGAAAACCAACAGGTGAGAGACACCTGGCAGAAACCCGTCTCATACTCTTACCTGTCTGTCTCTTACCTGTCTGTCTCTGACCCGTCTGTCTCTGACCTGTCTGTCTCTTACCTGTCTGTCTCTGACCCGTCTGTCTCTGACCTGTCTGTCTCTGACCCGTCTGTCTCTTACCTGTCTGTCTTTGGCCTGTCTTTTACCTGTCTGTCTTTGACCTGTCTGTCTCTGACCCGTCTGTCTCTCACCTGTCTGTCTTTGTCCTGTCTTTTACCTGTCTGTCTCTGACCTGTCTGTCGATGATCCGTCTGTCTCTGACCCGTCTGTCTCTGACCTGTCTGTCTCTGACTTGTCTTTCTCTGACCAGTCTCTTTCTGACTTGTCTGTCTCTTATCTGTCTTTCTCTGACCCGTCTGTGTCTCCAGTCTCCCTCTCAGGTTCTGGGTCAACATCCTGAAGAATCCTCAGTTCGTTCTGGATGTCCAGGTAACAGACAGCATCGATGCCGTCCTGTCCGTCATCGCTCAGACCTTCATCGACTCTTGCACCACCTCTGAGCACAAAGTGGGCCGGGTACGACCCGTCTGTCTCTCCGTCTCTTTCTGTGTGTTTCAGTCATGTGTCCTCATTGTACCTCTCTGTCCAATCAGGACTCTCCTGTCAACAAACTGCTGTATGCCAGAGAGATCCCACGATACAAACAGCTAGTAGAGAGGTGAGGCAACTTACCGTTGTTGCTTGGTTACCATGGAAACACTGTGAGTGTGGTCCTGATGGAGCATTTGTGTGTGCAGGTACTACAGCGACATCCACAGCGCTGCATCAGGATGTTATCAGGAGATGAACTCCACCCTGACCGAACTGTCTGGAGTCAGTACCCACACCTGTACACCTGTTCTCCTTCTTACCTGTGCACCTGTTCTCCTGTACACCTGTTGTCCTGTTTACCTGTTGTCCTGTTTACCTGTACACCTGTTGTCCTGTTTACCTGTTGTCCTGTTTACCTGTACACCGGTACATCAGTTCACCTACTCTTTCTCCGCTTGCTTTCAGAGTTTTGCCTCAGGGATCAACAATCTTGTTGCTCTTCATGAACTGTACAAGTACATCAACAAGTATTATGACCAGGTAAAACACACACACACACACACACTCTCAGGTCACGTGATATAACATCTGCACGGATCCAGACTCCACTTACCTGTCTCCACCTGTCTCTCAGATCATCATGTCCCTGGAGGAGGACATGTATTGTCAGAAGATGCAGCTGGCCTATCGGCTGCAGCAGGTCGCCGCCCTGGTGGAGAACAAAGTCACCGACCTCTGACGTGTTACCTGCTGAAGATGAGGATGAAGATGAGGGAGCAGGGACTGGATCAGAGAATCTGATTGGACGACTGGAACACTGTGTCTTCCTGCTGAATGTGTGTTTGTTAGTTTGGGACATACAAGGTTTTATTGTCCGACTCAGGAGATCCAGATTCTGTCACATGGCAGCAGCAGTTAAACTCACTTTAAACCAACTAACCAGACATTAACTAGTGTTAACTAATGTTTACTAATGCTAACTAATGTTAACTAAGTCTAACAATGTTAACTAATGTTAACATTAACTTGCGTTAATAACATAAAATGACTCTTAAAAGGTTTAACAAGGTTAACTTAAGTTAACTAATGCTAACTGAACCCAAACCAATAATGACAATCTAACCAATCAGATCAGGGACCATCATCTCACCTGCTGCCTTGCACTACATTTCCCAGAGTTCTCTGCTGTCTGTGAGTCAAAAAGCACAAGTTCAATTCTTTTTACTCTGATCACAGATATTGATTATTGATCAGCTGGTGTTTGGGAGTTTAGCCTTTTTCTACTGAAGCAAGACTTCCATCAGATTTCAGAGTGATTCCAGTTTTCCACAGAGTCCGTTTACATGCCCGTCATAATCTGATAACAGACAGTAATCAGATTACTGTCAGATTAATCAGAACTGACACGTCTACATCCACTACCGATAAGACTTTTTTTGTCCCACGCTGGGGAAATTCAAACGTCTCCGCATCTCCAGAGGATGGTTTGTATCGACGAGAAGCTGAATGCTAGAAAAACAAACAATTCTGAACAAATTCTAGGGACTTTGTTCTATAAATGAAACGACGTGAGAAGTCAGCGGTGCAGAGGGATGAAAGAGGATCTACAAGTCTGCTGACTTCATGCAGGGTGAGAGCTGTTGGTCAGGATGGATGTCAGCTTGTACGTGTCATGGCTGCCACGCCTTCGCTGCGCGTGTCTGGCGTGTAGGCCGCTCGCGCTGATGCGTGGTAACGTGTTGCGTGAACACAACAGGTCCGAGGCAAACACACGAACAGTTGGCAACAGACTGGAAGCGTTTTGGGTTGGTTGGTTGATGCCCTGAAAATGCAACGTGACCGGTACATTGACCTTTCACTAAGTGTGGTGTACTGCCCCTAGTGGTGACCTCCAGTATTGAGCATTGTGGCCATGCTTCCATCACAGCGGCATAGTGGAACGCTGACGTGTACGCTAGCCTTCACAGCAAGTGTATCTTAGCCCTTAGCGTTAGCAGCTAATGTGGGAGCTAAGAAGCTGCCTAAAGGTGAACGTTTTACTTTGTTTATACTCCAGCATCATCCTGCTTTTCTTTTGTGTTCTGCTCACGTGATGTCGTCGCCTTTTTTTTTTCACGGAAGATGTCAAAAAGTCGGAAACAACTGAGTTTTTTACATGCTGAGATAAAATGAAATAAATCAGACGTTCGGGTCGATATGCAGCAAGAGTGTCAGGGAGAAATCTATCCCATTACTCTGGCTACACATGTAATAATAACTCCAGAAATCAGATTATTATCAGATGTTTTGTGAATATGTAAACAGACACATTGATTACACACACACACACAGACCAGGTGTGTGAACCAGGTGTGTGCGTGTGTTCCTGATGTTGTTTTATCTTGGACATAAAACCAGAAACTGGAGTCATCCTGAAGATCAAACCTGCTGATCAAAGAGCCGATCAATAAAAACAATCAAACATTTTTGGAGGAGCTAAACTGTGTGTGTGAGTGTGTGTATGTGTGTGAGACATAAACACTAACTTATTGTGTGTACATACTGTCCTGTTGATATTTATTTATCCCAGCTGTGCCTTCAGTTTTGCAGCTAGGTGGCACTGTTTGTTCAACAAGCAGCCTCGTGGCTCGTGTCCCAAGGCATGATGGGAAGTTAAAATCATTAAACTTTTACTAAACAAGGGAAAAACCAGCAGCAACAAACAGCAGGTGGGCTCGTCGAAGGACGGGACGATGGAGTCAGTTAAATGTGTTAACCAAAGTTTCAGAGCTTAACTCTCTAAGTCGTCATGGTAACAGATGCTGAAGACATCACCGTGGTAACGAACACATCAGCTGGTCTGTAGCAGATTATACTATATGTCCGTCCCCCTTATTCTGTTCCACATTAAAACGTTGTCATGGTAACGATTTGGCTCACTGCTGATGGCTGACATCAGATCTACCAGAACCACCAGATCAAGTTATTTTGATTGACCCATTTAGAATCCAACATAATTTCCATTTGAAGTGTTCCTTTAACCTGCTCAGGGCCTGGAGTGGAGGCAAACATGGCTGTTCCTGCAGTAGTGCCCTGGGGAATAGCACATTCAAGTGTAATTGAACTACATTTGAGCCATTAAAAACAACACATTGCTCCCTGTCTGACATCACTTTTTATTAGGTCAGCGGCAGAATTTCTATAAACCATTGGCCCTAAATTTCTTAATTAGTAGGTCATGGTCTATAATCATGACCTATCAAAACAGAGCTAAAATGAAAAAAATCACCCACCACTTGCTTTTTACTGATGTGTCGTAACCAATAATAGCTTAAAGCAGTTACTTTACCAGGTCCAATACCAGATCCGATACCAGGTCCGATACCAGATCCGATACCTGGTCCGATACCAGGCCCAATACCAGATCCGATACCAGGTCCGATACCAGATCCGATACCTGGTCCGATACCAGATTCGATACCAGGCCTGATACAAGGGCCGATACCAGATCTGATACCAGGTCCGATAAAGGACCCGAAACCAGATTCGATACCAGGTCCGATACCAGACCTGATACCTGGTCCAATACCAGGCCCAATACCACATCCGATAAGAGGTCCAAAACCAGGCCTGATACAAGGGCCGATACCAGGTCCGATAAAGGACCCGATGCCAGATTCGATACCAGGTCCGATACCTGGTCCGATACCAGGCCTGATACCAGATCCGATACCAGGCCCGATACCAGATCTGATACCAGGTCCGATAAAGGTCCGATACCAGGCCCGATACCAGGCCCGATACCAGATCTGATACCAGATCTGATCCTAGGTCTGGCCTGATACCAGGCTTGATGCTGGGCCTGATACCAAGACCGATACCAGGTCTGATACCAGGTCAGGTCTACTGTGAAGTTGTATCGTAATTGTTCTAACTAGTTCTGGTTCTGACCCAAGTCCTGCAGCTTTCATCTTAGCCAGTTTGTGGTTTCAGCTCCGCTGGACCTGATGTGAACAATTGGCCTTCTCTTTGCACTTAACACATGAAGCAATAATCACCTGCAGGGTTAAAGTCCTGGAACCAGTATGGTTCTGCTTTTGGTTCTGATGTCAGGATGTTTGGATTCAGCCATAGATCATGACTATGTTTCCATGACAACTATGTTATAGCTGCTGTGGTGGTGTTCAGCTCTCTGTGGATTTGATCAGGATCTGACCTGGATTCCCGGTCCTGCCTGGCTCCTCCTGGTCCCTGGTGGTTCCTCTTGCTTCCTGGTGGACTCCCTCGTGTTCTTGCCATAGATGGAATGGCTGGACTGAATCCAGCTCTATAGAGCTGAGCTGAAGCCATGGACCAGGTTTTGGTGGACACTGTTCCTGCTGCCGGTTTCTGGTCCTTTCTTCTTCTGCTGATATTTTTGACTAGTCTTTGTGTTTTTTGACCCTGTGTTTGACCCATAGTTGTAGTTTTTCTAAATAGATCCTGCTTGCATGTGGTGATGATGATTTATGGTGCTTCTTCAACATAATTTTAAGTTTACCTTTGAGTTTTGGGGTGGGGCTTAAACTGTTCACAGACTGATTGGTCAAACTTTGTTACTGTTTTTTACTAAAATGATGAGTCATGATGAAGCTTTTCTACTTCCTGTGTACAGTTTGCTAACAGTGTGTAAATATGAGTCTGAGGATGAGGATGAAGAGGAGGTTGTATCTGATAGAAATGTTTTTATTATGCAGTAGGCCAAATTCAGTCTGTAAAAATAAAATTTTAATTTTTCTCATTTAAGTTTCTATTTGTTTTTTAACAAACAACAATAAAAAGAAAAGTAAAAAATGCTCAGTCACCACTTATCATATCAACAAAATAAAAGTTTCAGAAAAGAATTTCTTTTGCAAACATTCTGGGGGGCCGAAACTGGAGATGTTGGTCAGCAGGTCCAAACATTCCAGTGCTGCCAGAGGAAGCAGTTCCAGGGCCTCTGGAAGTTTTTGCATCCTCCGTCAGCTTGGCCACCATGTGGCACCGTCACCAGGGTGAATTCCAGCCAGTTTGTAGAGCAGAAGTGGTCTTCCGCAGTCAGGAATCCTTTGGTCGCCGTCACCACCTACATCACTGTGCTTTGGTGTTTTCCCCCAACAAGCATTGTCATGGTGACCCAGACACTTTCCATGTTGTCACGCTACTTCCCAGATGGCATGTTAAAGCATCCTGGTTCCAGGGTAAAGACTGGAAAGCAGACCCAGTCTATGAAACCTAAAGAGTCAAATAAAATCTGTGGATCATCTTATAATGAAAATTTTTTTCCTCTAAACTCTTTTAAATTTAAAAATAAAAAAAAACTCCATAAAGTGCCGCATGGTGGACTGTAGCAGGTCTGACTGTTTTTAGGCAAAACCTCTAGCCTGTCTGTCTCCTTAGACAACCTCAGTCTCCACCCGTAGCAGTCTGCCATCCATCCACCAGGAGACGGACCAGTCTACCAGGAGACGGGCCAGTCCACCATGAGACGAACCAGTCCACCAGCAGATGGACCAGTCTACCAGGAGACGGACCAATCTACCAGGAGACGGGCCAGTCTACCAGGAGACGGGCCAGTCTACCAGCAGACGGACCAGTTTACCAGGAGACGGACCAGTCCTCCAGCAGACGAACCAGTCTACCAGGAGACAGGCCAGTCTATCAGGAGATAGACCAGTCCTCCAGCAGACGAACCAGTCTACCAGGAGACGGACCAGTCCTCCAGCAGACGGACCAGTTTACCAGGAGACGGACCACTTTACCAGGAGAAGGACCAGTGTACCAGGAGATGGGCAAGTCCTCCAGCAGATGGCCCAGTCTACCAGGAGACGGACCAGTGTACCAGGAGACGGGCCAGTCCTCCAGCAGACGAACCAGTCTACCAGGAGACAGACCAGTCCTCCAGCAGATGAACCAGTTTACCAGGAGACGGACCACTTTACCAGGAGAAGGACCAGTGTACCAGGAGATGGGCAAGTCCTCCAGCAGATGGCCCAGTCTACCAGGAGACGGGCCAGTCCTCCAGCAGACGGACCAGTCTACCAGAAGACGGGCCAGTCTACCAGGAGACGGACCAGTCTACCAGCAGACGAACCAGTCTACCAGGAGACAGACCAGTCCTCCAGCAGATGAACCAGTTTACCAGGAGATGGCCCAGTCTACCAGGAGAAGGACCAGTGTACCAGGAGATGGGCAAGTCCTCCAGCAGATGGCCCAGTCTACCAGGAGACGGACCAGTGTACCAGGAGACGGGCCAGTCCTCCAGCAGACGGACCAGTCTACCAGAAGACGGGCCAGTCTACCAGGAGATGGGCCAGTCCTCCAGCAGACAGACCAGTCTACCAGGAGACAAACCAGTCTACCAGGAGACGGGCCAGTTTACCAGGAGACGGGCCAGTCTACCAGGAGATGGGCCAGTCCTCCAGCAGACGAACCAGTCTACCAGGAGACGGGCCGGTGTACCAGGAGACGGGCCAGTCCTCCAGCAGACGGACCAGTCTACCAGAAGACGGGCCAGTCTACCAGGAGATGGGCCAGTCCTCCAGCAGACAGACCAGTCTACCAGGAGACAAACCAGTCTACCAGGAGACGGGCCAGTTTACCAGGAGACGGGCCAGTCTACCAGGAGATGGGCCAGTCCTCCAGCAGACGAACCAGTCTACCAGGAGACGGGCCGGTGTACCAGGAGACGGGCCAGTCTACCAGGAGACGGGCCAGTCCTCCAGCAGATGGGCCAGTCCACCAGGAGACGAACCAGTCTACCAGGAGACGGGTCAGTCCTCCAGCAGACGGACCAGTGTACCAGGAGACGGACCACTTTACCAGGAGACGGGCCAGTCTACCAGGAGACAGGCCAGTCTACCAGGAGACGGACCAGTCCTCCAGCAGACGGAGCAGTCTACCAGGAGACGGGCCAGTGTACCAGGAGATGGGCCAGTCTACCAGGAGACGGGCCAGTCCTCCAGCAGATGGCCCAGTCTACCAGGAGACGGACCAGTGTACCAGGAGACGGGCCAGTCCTCCAGCAGATGGTCCAGTCTACCAGGAGACGGACCAGTGTACCAGGAGACGGGCCAGTCCTCCAGCAGGCGGACCAGTCTACCAGGAGACGGGCCAGTGTACCAGGAGACGGGCCAGTCCTCCAGCAGGTGGTCCAGTCTACCAGGAGACGGACCAGTGTACCAGGAGACGGGCCAGTCCTCCAGCAGGCGGTCCAGTCTACCAGGAGACGGACCAGTGTACCAGGAGACGGGCCAGTCCTCCAGCAGGCGGTCCAGTCTACCAGGAGACGGACCAGTGTACCAGGAGACGGGTCAGTCCTCCAGCAGATGGGCCAGTCTACCAGGAGACAGGCCAGTCTACCAGGAGATGGACCAGTCTACCAGGAGATAGACCAGTCTACCAGGAGACGGACCAGTCCTCCAGCAGACGGACCAGTGTACCAGGAGACGGACCACTTTACCAGGAGAAGGACCAGTGTACCAGGAGAGGGGCAAGTCCTCCAGCAGATGGCCCAGTCTACCAGGAGACGGGCCAGTCCTCCAGCAGACGAACCAGTGTACCAGGAAACGGGCCAGTCTACCAGGAGACGGGCCAGTCCTCCAGCAGACGGACCAGTCTACCAGAAGACGGGCCAGTCTACCAGGAGACGGACCAGTCTACCAGGAGATGGGCCAGTCCTCCAGCAGACGGACCAGTCTACCAGGAGACAAACCAGTCTACCAGGAGACGGGCCAGTTTACCAGGAGACGGGCCAGTCTACCAGGAGATGGGCCAGTCCTCCAGCAGACGAACCAGTCTACCAGGAGACGGGCCAGTCTACCAGGAGATGGGCCAGTCCTCCAGCAGACGAACCAGTCTACCAGGAGACGGGCCAGTGTACCAGGAGACGGGCCAGTCTATCAGGAGACGGGCCAGTCCTCCAGCAGACGGGCCAGTCCACCAGGAGACAAACCAGTCTACCAGGAGACAGGTCAGTCCTCCAGCAGACTGGCCAGTCCTCCAGCAGACGAGCCAGTCCACCACGAGACGAACCAGTCTACCAGGAGATGGGCCAGTCCTCCAGCAGATGGCCCAGTCTACCAGGACGTGGACCAATGTACCAGGAGACGGGCCACTCCTCCAGCAGATGGCCCAGTCTACCAGGAGACGGGCCAGTCCTCCAGCAGATGGCCCAGTCTACCAGGACACGGACCAGTGTACCGGGAGACGGGCCAGTCCTCCAGCAGATAGCCCAGTCTACCAGGAGACGGATTAGTGTACCAGGAGACGGGCAGTCCTCCAGCAGACGGACCAGTGTACCAGGAGACGGGCCAGTCCTCCAGCAGACAGACCAGTGTACCAGGAGACGGGCCAGTCCTCCAGCAGATGGCCCAGTCTACCAGGACATGGACCAATGTACCCGGAGACGGGCCAGAGTACCAGGAGACGGGCAGTCCTCCAGCAGACGGACCAGTGTACCAGGAGACGGGCCAGTCCTCCAGCAGATGGCCCAGTCTACCAGGAGACAAACCAGTCCTCCAGCAGATGGGCCAGTCCACCAGGAAACGAACCAGTCTACCAGGAGACGGGTCAGTCCTCCAGCAGACGGGCCAGTCCTCCAGCAGATAGCCCAGTCTACCAGCAGACGGACCAGTCTACCAGGAGATGGGTCAGTCCTCCAGCAGACGGGCCAGTCCACCAGGAGACGAACCAGTCCACCAGGAGATGAACCAGTCTACCAGGAGACGGGCCAGTCTACCAAGAGACGAACCAGTCCACCAGGAGACAAACCAGTCCTCCAGCAGACAGGCCAGTCCACCAGGAGACGAACCAGTCTACCAGGAGATGGGCCAGTCTACCAGGATGCTCCCCAACCCCTCCTTCACTACAAAGTGACTCATTCTCCTGGTGATTCAGACACAACGTGCGTCAAGATGTCCAAGTCCAATCCAAAGTTGTGTGTCAATATTTTTATTCCTTATGTTGTATTTTATTCTTTGTTGCATATCTGTTCAATAAAAAAGTTTTTTGCCTCCTTGTACCATGTTGAGCAATGCAATGCATTGTAGTGTATATTGACCGTCTAGTGACCATCGATGTTCACTATTTTTCAAGATGCATTGTGGGTAATTTTGAGTTCATTCAGACACAGCAGCCAAATCGCTCGTGATGCAAATATTTGCTCTCCAGTGTGGAGGCTGGGTGTCCGGGGTATCCGGGGTCCACCTAGGACTCGTTCATTCTAGGACCCAGCAGAGCGGGACCAGACTGGAGGCTGGAGGTCTGGAAGTGATGTTATGTAATAGTAATAAGTATTAATGTGTGGAACCTGCTGCAGCAGACTGTCGCCTTATTCAGCCTGAATGGAAGTTTTGTTCCACAATGACACAACATGTTTTACTGGTTGAGCTTCTGGTTCAGAACAAACATCTGCTTCTCCTGGAAATACAGATTAATCCTTCTAGGGAAAAATAAATAATCTGGAATGTGCGTCTTAATTCATGTCTGCAAACAGCCGTAATCTCTAACAGGTGGTGAACGGTGATATCTGATCCTGAACGAACGTCTCTTCTTCTCTGGTTTTATTCTGGACCGGTGGTGTCACCGTTTCTCCAGATGTTGTGCAGGTCAGAGTAGCTGTGGAGGGAAGAACGTTCTCCCACCACGTCTGGCTTTTAGAAATCCCAGAAGCTGCCTAGAACTGGACTACGCAGGTTTTTGTTCCTACACCAGGTTTAGAAATGAGGCCCCTGGTCTTTTTCTGACTGCGCCCCGGTCACGTGACCATCTGAGGACGCGCAGAACCCGCTGGGGCCCCCTCCTCCTCTAGACCCGCCCCTGCTGCTCCGTCAGCTCCAATTTCAACGCGATGGGTCACTGCGCATGCGCACAGTGCGGTGTCCGGTGTCAAACTGTCAGCAGCTGTTGAGATCGTGAATAAGACAGCACGTGAAACACACCCAGAACAATCTCCAGGTCCCGGTCCAGAGGGGGTACTGACCCGGTAAAGACAGACAGGTCGGATCGGAACCTTTGGACGGAGCGACCCGGTTGGACCGGCCCGACCCGAGCTGGGTAGCGGACCCTCGGAGCCTCCTGGGGTTTCAGGGGGATTTGGGAAGGAGACGGTTCGGACGGGAGAGACGCTCTGTACCGGTTCAGTTCGGTTGGACGACCCTGAACATGCTGATAGGTAAGTCATTTGGGACGTGCACGCGGTTAACTAATGAGCTATAAATAGCGGCACCGGGAGCTCAGAGACCAGCACGCAGGTTCGTTTTAGTTCGGTCCAGTTTCACTCCTGTTCGGTCCGGAAGTAAAGTCCGGGCTTTTTACTTCGGCTCCATGTGACTTCCGGTTCAGTTCAAGTTGTTTTTTTTCCTTGACACCTGCTGTACCTGTGTTCCGGCATGAGGCACGGGCGTGTTTGGGGTGGGGGGCACCCCACCGACCTTATGGGGACTTCCTATGATGGTGGAGGCAGCAACCAATCAGAGGCCTCCCCCCACAATCCAAACAGGTGCTGGGTCAGCGGGTGTCTGGGAATTCTCCCTCTGAGTGACTGTTTCTGTCTCTGTGATGTTAGCGGACAGGTGCACCTGGACAGGTGGACCTGTCCAGGTGACCCCTGCCTCCGGCCGGGGGGCTGCTGGGACAGACTCCAGCCCCCTCCGACCCTGCAGGGTTTTCTGTAGATGTTGAGCTGACGGAAACATGTCTTTAGAGAACTAGAGAACTAGCCCAGGTCTGCACCTACTTCACTCTACATTACCCAGCATGCACTGTGGCTCGGCAGTAACAGCATCTTGTCTGGATCTAAGGTTTCTGTGTAGGTTATGGCAGAACATCAGCTCCTGGTTAGGAGACGCGGAGATGAAGCATCTGTCCAGTGGGAGAAGATTTCTGTTATTTCTACGTTTTACAGCATTTTTCTTCATGTAGTTTGTGGGAGGGCCTGGCGTGGCGTGGCGCGGCGTGGCGTGACCTGGCTTGGCCTGGCACGGTGTGGTGTGGTGTGGCGTGGCGTGGCATGGCGTGGCGTGGCCTGGTGTGGTGTGGCCTGGCGTGGCCTGGTGTGGCCTGGTGTGGCCTGGCGCGGTGCGGCGTGGCCTGGCGTGGTGTGGCCTGGCGTGGTGTGGCGTGGTGTGGCGTGGTGTGGCATGGTGTGGTCTGGCGTCGCCTGGCGTGGTGTGGCCTGGCGCGGTGCGGCGTGGCCTGGCGAGGTGTGGCGTGGTGTGGCCTGGCCTGGCCTGGCCTGGCCTGGCCTGGCCTGGTGTGGCGTGGCGTGGCGTGGCCTGGCCTGGCGTGGCGTGGTGTGGCCTGGCCTGGCCTGGTGTGGCGCGGTGCGGCGTGGCCTGGCCTGGTGTGGCGTGGTGTGGCCTGGCCTGGCCTGGCCTGGCCTGGTGTGGCGTGGCGTGGCGTGGCCTGGCCTGGCGTGGTGTGGGCTGGCACGGTGTGGCGTGGCCACCCGCACACCTGGCACATGTAGGAGGATTTGAGCTCTAGTAGAACCGATGTCATTGGTAAAAAGTCAACTTTGACCCGTGGGGGCCTGAACCAGTCCATGAGGAACTGGCCCTCCCGAGCCTACGCCGGAACAAGTTCTGGTGCTGGCAGCCATCTTGCCACAGTCAGCTGACTCACTCATAACGTTGTTTTAATGATGCACTTTCTAAAGTGGTTTGATATAAACTCCAGAGATGTTGCTATGACAACGCATACTTATGAATAATTCTAGCCAAAGGCAGGGCGGAGCTTTAACCACATGGAATAAACAGGTGCAATGAACACACACACAGTATTTATCTTAAAGCAATATTTAGACTAAAACTCTTTAATAATTTGATTTATTTGATTTATTACATGTTTAGTTTGAACATATAATTAAAATGATTTAATTATAACAGTAATATTTATGTCATAACACATTATAATACATTTATAATCCATTATTCAGTTCTATGTCTGTAACATGTTGGACATAAAAGTGACATTTATTTGCAAAACAAAGTAGGTAGAAGATTTACATTTTATTTATTTATTTTTTTTTTTTACCCTGTCCTGTCCAGCATCCTAACATACACAACGGTGGTGTGTGAGCCATATTTTGCTCTACCAAGGGAGACATGTTATATACATGGCTGCCCTTCATATTTTTATTATTTTTATTGTAATCTTATTTTCTTTAGTCTTTATATGTCAGTTCCGAACCTTGACAAGGAGATAGAGGGAAAAAAAGGTAGAAAAGGACAGGATTAAAATGTATAAATAACAGTTGCCAAGGCTGCCTTAAACACACCACAAAAAAAAGCTATATAAACTACCACAGTCCTACATGATACATAAAGAAAACAGGATAATGGTGATATGAAAAAGTACAGTAGTCATCAAACGTACCTGCAGAGAAACATACCAACACACAAACATCAGCAACATCTAGTAGAAGCAGATGGAGAGACGAGCACGTTTGTGAGCATGCACGTGTCAACGTATGTGTGTGGCCTTGCAACAAGGAAGAAGTGTGTGCTTGCAAGGGGACCGTGATCACACCGCACCCCGAAGCATCAGCGGGGGACGGGGGGAGCCCGAGGCCCCAAAGGCCCAGCAGGTCCACAGAGCACCAAGCCCAGGACGGCCACAGCAGACAGAGCAGCGGCCCGCTCAGACCAGAGCAGAGGGGCCCCCAGATCGGAGCCCCCCCAGCGCGATGAGGCAGGGGCACCGGGCAGCACAGGGCAGCGGTGAGCAGGCCCAGCGGGTGCGGGCCGCAAGGAGGGCAGGCACCCCACAGGCCCAAGGGCCACCCATTCCTCCCAGCAGAGCCCTGCCAAGTCTATGCACCCCAGTGACAAGAACATGTCTGCAGGTGCAGGTGTGCAGCTTTAGCTTAAACCAGGGAGCAGCTAACACTAGCAGCGTGGTGGGGACTGTTTGCCATACTGTGTGCAGCTGATGTGCTCCTCCATCTTAACCACATCCTCCGACCCGATCGTCTTCCGTACCAGGTACAGGACCTCCACCGGTCTGATGGCTGTGATTGGCTGGAACTTGCTGATGCTGGCGAATGAGCCGCTCTGCTGCTCTGATGAGCCTTACTGGGCCTTCTGATGGAGAACACACCTAAGCTGCACGTTTACATCAATTTTCAAAGAAAAAAGCTGCAACTTCACTATGTTCAAGCATCCAGAATTATAGCCACGTTAATAACTTTAGTAAGAAACCAAACCATCTGTAAATCTGTCAGGATTTCAGACAAATAACAAGATTTATGTTTGTGCAGATTCCTCACCTTCACTCAGACATCACAGATTCCATGAGAGAGCAAACTTGTGGCAAAATGGCCGCCGGTGAGGACGTTCGGAACTTCACCATAAAGCATCTGGCCTTTGTATAGATATCTATGGAAGACCATCTCATTCAGTCTGAACATGTCCGACTGGAGTTTGGTGTGTGATTGCAGGTGTTTTGTTTTTCTCAGCAGCAGTCGGCACCGGTCCGGTAAGTGCTGCCTCCACTGGCAAGAAACATCGACGGAGAGGCAAAAAAAACCGGAAAGTCCGACCTGACACCAACCGGTGAGAAACCAGCCACACTCAGGTTGTTTTTGTCGTCTGAGGTGTTGTGGTTTGATACAAGTTCTGTTTCTAATTGGATCCAGAACTCAGATGGTTCTGCAGCAGGTGATTCTCAGGGCTCTGTCATTGGAGCGTTTTAGATTTTCTGTGAATGTGTGATGTCACAGAGTTACATGGTTGTCATGGTGATACAGAATTTGAAGTCACATAATGATCAGCTAGCGGCTCTAAGTTCAGCCAGCAGCTATAACATCAGCTAGCAGCTATAACATCAGCTAGCGGCTATAACATCAACTAGCGGCTATAACATCAGCTAGGTCTCTAAGTTCAGCCAGCGGCTATAACATCAACTAGCGGCTATAACATCAGCTAGCGGCTATAATATCAACTAGCGGCTATAACATCAGCTAGCGGCTATAACATCAGCTAGTGTCTCTAAGTTCAGCTAGCGGCTATAACATCAGCTAGCAGCTATAACATCAGCTAGCAGCTATAACATCAGCTAGCAGCTATAACATCAGCTAGTGTCTCTAAGTTCAGCCAGCAGCTATAACATCAGCTAGCGGCTATAACATCCACTAGCGGCTATAACATCAGCTAGCAGCTATAACATCAGCTAGTGTCTCTAAGTTCAGCTAGCGGCTATAACATCAGCTAGCATCTCTAAGTTCAGCTAACGGCTATAACATCAGCTAGCAGCTATAACATCAGCTAGTGTCTCTAAGTTCAGCCAGCAGCTATAACATCAGCTAGCGGCTATAACATCAACTAGCGGCTATAACATCAGCTAGCAGCTATAACATCAGCTAGTGTCTCTAAGTTGAGCTAGCGGCTATAACATCAGCTAGCAGCTATAACATCAGCTAGTGTCTCTAAGGGTGTGTCCCAAACCGCGCACTTCTATACTTCGAACACTACATTTAAGTGCTTAGTGCGCTGACACAGAAATTTCAGTAAAAACTCAGTGCACTGAAAGTACCCGGATGCTGCCCTAAACTCGGCCAAAAATCTAGTGCGAAACAATGGACACTACACGCACTAAACGGACGCCATCTTGCTGACGTAGCGGAAGGGGAGGGACTTTCAACCAGTTTTTCAGAGCTTGCAGCCACCGACTCAGCGGTACCGATGCAGGCGGAGGCTGATTTCTACTGTTGTAAGTATGAAGTTATTTGATCATAATTCTAATATAAACTGCAGCATGTTTCTTATCTCTTCTATCCCTGATGACAGTTATGGATCTGATCACTTGTTGGAGGCTGCAGTAGAGTTAGCAACGTAAATGTTAGCAGTTTTATAGTCGATTTCGCGGATCTAGATGGGCTATAAGTGTTAAAAATGATTAATGCTTTAGGTTCCGTATGTTTATTCATGATTGCTGAACCTCCAAATTAAGCACTGCGGGGTCTCTGGCGTAAACGAAATGGTCCTTGATCTGAAAACTGATTAGGAAACAGCGCTGGTTAGAGAACCGGCCCGTTTCCATGGTACCGCTGACGAAGCCATCGCTGATTGCAGACGCTTATCTAAAGTGATGTACAAAGTACCCATAAAGTACATAATACTGCTTGCTTTTATGTAAACTGCCATTCTGTGTTCACCGTAGGTCACTGTGGCATCAAACTACCGAGCCAGCAGTGGCACTGAGGCATTTACCACCTGCGGGCTAGGACGCTGCTGTGGAGAAGAGGAGGTGGCAAGAGAGAAATGTTTTAATAAAAATTTTAAATAAAATGTTTTCTGCATCCCTGTTTTAGCGTCTTCATTACTGCATTTCATATTTTAAATGATGATTTCTAGTATAATCGGTTTCCTGTTGCAGACGTGAACGTATCAGTGTAAACACCAATGAAAACAAATGTATAATGTAAAGTACTTTAATTCAGTTAAGATATCTTTGCTTATTTAAAAGCTGTTTTAGCATAAAAGTATGACATGCAAACACGTATGTTGACGTGATTTTGGATTTTGGAAGAAAAAAAAAGTATATTAACAGAGCGGCGCTGCTAAGCTGGTACGTCACTACCGGTAAGTGCAAAACGTTAGTGCTCAATTTGGATCAGGACTTACCCACGATAGTGTGCACTACAGAAGGTAGTGCTTAGTGCGCACTACGCACTACCTTCCAGTGCACTCATGTAAGTGCGCGGTTTGAGACACACTCTAAGTTCAGCTAGCGGCTATAACATCAGCTAGTGTCTCTAAGTTCAGCTAGCGGCTATCACATCAGCTAGCGGCTATAAGTTCAGCTAATGGCTGGTTTTAAATGTGCAAAAACGCTGCTTAAATTAATGCTCATTGTTTTATTACATTTGTTTACAAAACAAAGCTTTCAAGAATCACACAAGCAAACGCGCACATGTACACATGCACACGTCCCAACTCCTGCTACTGTCTGATCTGTGTCCTGACAGAAATGATCCAAAAGTAGAACCAGAAACTGGGACACCGATCCCAGCGACCCCACCCCCAACACACACTGAGGTTATTTAAAGGCAGCCCGGTTGACTCCCCCCAGCCCAGATCTCAGGTGTCATGTGGATCCTGTGTTCAGAGTGATATCATGACTGTAAATGCTGTCAGAAAACCAAAATAAATCCAGTAGGATAAATGACAATGTTGTTGGACTTTCCTTCTGCAGCAGAAGGAAAAACTAACTTTAAATGTTTAAGAGCGATGGGCTTGCAGCCTCACAGCAAGAAGGTCGCTGGTTCAAGCCTCGGCTGGAGGGAGGTTGGAACAGTGGCCTTTCTGTGAGGCG